>NW_028142054.1:0-100000 GCF_055691185.1 Crinia signifera
TATCTCCTTCACATCACTTCTTAAACATTGCTCGGGCAGTAGTCCCGTGGCATCTGAAATTTACACTTCAAACTTGCACCATTTTTTAACATTGTTTTACTGTTTTAATGTAGGTTATTTATGTGCCATTTATGTGTTGTTATAGGCAGAAGCCAAACCCGGATCCTGGAGCGGAGGTTGTCATACAGAAGTGGGCGATACGGTGGGGTCACCATAGCAACCCATCTACAACAGAGGGGAGCGTGATGATGCAGTGAGGCTCCGCCCACTGACATCCGCCCGCACCGGAAGCCGCACTGGAGGCAACCGGGACGCTCCACGTACGGGAATGGTGAGTATGCACATGCTGTATGTATTTAAATGTTTGCTGTGTCACCCGCACGCGTTGTACACCTTGACAAAGGGGTATCCAGTCCCCGAAACGTCGGTCACCTCCAATAAACACATTGTTAAGCCCACGGAGTGCCGCTGCCTGCTTGGATAATTCCTTAGATAGATAGATAGATACCAGAAAGAACCCCCACTGGGGGAATAAACAGCACTCACCAGTCTGTAGTTCAATGGAGGTACAACCAGGAGGTAATCCAAAGTTTATTTTCTGCAAGAGAGATCATCTGACGTTTTCGGTCCCCGCTGGTACCTTTATCAAGGCAGCCACTGTGTCAAATAGTCGCAACTTAAATCTGTGTGGGAAGGGGGATATATAGCCTTTGAGTATAAAGAAATATAAAAATATATGATACAGCCAGTACAGGATATGGCGGGTGAGCCAGTGACAGGGACTATAGAGAGGTAGGGCAGGGGGATCAGAGGCGGTCCTGCAGCGATGCATAACCCACAACAGAGAGAGCCGGCACCGGGAAGGGTGATCCCTGGAGAGGACAAGGGCCTGTGCAGTGCTGTGAGCTGCTGACCTGTAAGGAGCGGAGGCTGCGCAGCTGTGAGACCAGGAATGGCGCCAGGAGAGCCAGGCTCCTCCAAGTCCCCTACTGCTGCCACCTGCCAGAGGGAAGGGAACCGCGCTGCCCCCACTAGCTGCCAACCACAGGAGGAGCCCCAAACCCGGAGAGAACAGAATGATGTGTGCTGCCGAGGTGTCCTACATAGTGCCTGCCTGTGGAGGAGCCGAGAGGGTGAAGACTAGAACCTCAAGGAAGAAGGTGCTGAGGGGGTAAATTACCTGGGAGCACACCCAGCCGGAGGATTCTCCTGAAGTTGCTCCGAAGAAGATAGAGGACGCAGCAAGTGGAGACCAAGGTGCGCAGGCACCGTGGAGGACACCCGCTCTCGAGGAACCAGGACTGGAGGACATGCAAAGGACCCCTAGCTGGAGACCTGTAGAAGCCCCCTCAGTGGTGCGGAGCTGCCCCTAGAGATGCCTGCCCGAAAGTAAGTTAAGAACACGATGTAACATCAAGGACAGGAGCTGCTCAGAGGACAGGTGACAGCCCAGCGGAGGAGAGGATAGAGGAGGATCCCCAGCCTGATTGGAGCCGGGGGTGGAAGCAGAGGCCGACCCAGAACAGCACAACAGGCGGAGCAGAGGACGACCCAGCACCTCCTGCTGCAGGAGCCGAGGACACGGGACACAAGGCAGACGTCAGGCTCATGGCAGATGCTGTGCGGCTGTGGTACAGGTATATGTGCGCTGTTGTGTGTTTATGCTGGGCGTTATGGGTAATAGAGGAGGTTTCTTTTTTAGGATGTCGGTATGTGGTAGACTTGCTATGTATAGGATGTGTAGTATGCTAGGGTTTGTGGTTATAGTGGATGTATTTGTGTATGCAGGGCACCATTTGCGGATGTACTAAAAGGATGATCACAAAAAGGGATGATCGGGATGATTGCCTGCAGTTCCTATTCGCACCACTAGATGTCACAATTTTTTTTACTTCAACTGAGAATTTGTATGTTGGACACTGGTTGTGTATCCTGGACAGTCGGTAGAATAGGTAATCAGCGCTCAGTATCATTCTGTGGAGTTTTCGTAGCTTCTTAAAAGAAGCTGTAAGCGCTGCACAGGGAGGCCAGGCAGCGTCTCCCCTGTGCACAGTGAGCTGACAGGACGCGCTTCTGTCAGCTCCTGCTGTGCTAGCAGTGTGAGGATTCACTAATGAGAATCCTCACACTGTGCCTACCTAGCTAGTGTAAAAGTTAATAAAATAATAAAAACCCTAACTAACTCTACTCCTTCGGCTGCTCCGGCAGCCCTTTAGAATAGCACCCACTCCAGTGGGCACCTAACACGAACTGAGGAGTCTGGGATGCAGTAGGGGAGGAGCCTACCCTCCAAAAGCTTTAGGATAGGTGCCTGGCTCCTGCGGACCCTCCTACATCCCAATGTGAAGCTGTGTCACCAGGACCATTGAAAGAGAAAAGTATGTGCTGCACATACTTTTTGTACTTGCTTTTCATCGCATTGTATGCACAACGCATGTACAAGGATGAATGCGATGCGTGCTATTTAAGCTCAAAATGCACGCCCGCATCGAGACGTGTATGGGCACCTTAAGTCAGAGAGAACCTGAGAATTCTGACTGGGAAGTGCAATTAACAGGTCAGATGTGGACTGCTGCTTTGAAGTTGGATATCTCCATTTCCCCAGGGCCGATTTTATAAATTCTGGTATCCCTGGAAAAAGGGGATCCTCAGCTATCAGAGTATGGCCCTTATACACCTGGGGCCCCAGAGCAAGTGCCCATTAAGCCCATACGAAAAGACCGCCCTGGTCCCGGTTCGCTGACGTCATCCGGGGGAGATTATGCTGTGTACACACGGGGGCGATAGGGGCTGAAATAGCTGGGAATATGGTTGCTGAGCGACCATATTGCCAGTGATTGGAGTGTGCACCAGCGATAAATCGCCGGGTGCGCGCTCCCGTTTTCACAAAACGGGACACTGGGCAATATGATTGCTGATATGATTGCTAGCAATATATTGCCAGCGATCATATTGCCCCGTGTGTACGCACCTTTATTCCTAACAATTTTGCTGCACCCGTCATCTTGAAACGTGCACATGTCCCTTTGTTGATGAATTTACAAGACTGCCTAATTAGAGCAATAATTGACAGACACACATGCTATGACCGATAACACACACGTAACAGACTTATTTTAATTTTTTTTCTAATGCACTTTATTTCACATTTATCACTTTTCACTTATGTTTTTAATATTTCGCTGTCCTTAATAAATGATTCAATAAACATCATGTTTTAGCCAATTCTCTGTTTCTTGGGTCACTTTATTAATGCACCTATAACATTAATCAGAACATTAATATATGCTAACCTAGATTGCCCCTTGTAGGAATACTTTATCTTTCTTTGCTTCCAAGTCTAATACATATTCCTGGGTGCGCCTCCCCCATTACCAATTTATACTTAATATAGTAATGCAGGGGTGAGATAGCTATACCAATTACAGGCCGTTCGGATTGATAGCCTCTATTTATTAACCTGTATCAGCGATATCAGATGGTCGACAGTCATCAGGTCGACATACTGCAAAGTCGACATGGGTCTAGGTCGACAGGTCATTAGGTCAACATGGTCTAGGTCGACTGGGTTTTTCACTGGATTTTTGGGGGGGTTTTTGAGCCGACATGTGCCGACAGGCGGAATTTCATGCCCTACCATCCACTAGGGCAGGCGTTCCCAACCACGGTCCTCAAGGCACACCAACAGTGCAGGTTTTAGTGATATCCAGGCTTCAGCACAGATGGATTAATCCAAATCACAGGTACTAATTAAGTCACCTGTGCTCAAGCCTGGATATCATTAAAACCTGTACTGTTGGTGTGCCTTGAGGACCGTGGTTGGGAACGCCTGCACTAGGGTGTGGTGGGAGAATAACATAGAGTGCCAAGCACAGCCAGACATGCGAGGCGATGCGGTGCACTTAATCCTGTGTCCATGTTGACTGTGTCGGCATTCGGGTAAAAAAAAAGGTACAAAACCCCATGTTGAGCTAGACCATTTTGACCTAATGCTTTTTTGGACCAAATGACCTGTTGACCTTGACCCATGTCGACCTTGCAGTATGTTGACCTAATGACTGTCGACAATCTTTAGGTCGACCATATGATCCTTACCTGTTTCAGCAAGGGGTGTGAGGCCAAATTTCTCTCTTTCTCTCCAGGGAATGGAGAAATATCTGTGTTTAGAGCCAGACTAGAATCACGTCTGCCCGCAGACAATAGATCGGGTATCATTTTTTTATTTTTTTTTTATGTATGTTTGACAAAGGCCATACACTTCACTGGAGGCGAAGATCCGCAGACGAAGGCCAGAGCATACAGCTAATTGCTGCCGATCCTACTATTAAAAAAGAAAAAGGAATGTATTGTATACACAGAACATCGAACATGCCTTCCAACTTTTACCAATAGATCAGTGGGACCTGCATGCAGCTGGCCCTGGAAAGGGGCGGGGCTATGTGCAACGGGGGCGGGACCGGGCATCGAGGCCCCGGGTTTTCCATCCTCTTTGCCAGCGTACCCAGCCCCGTCTCTCCTTGCTGCGCACGGCACCTATCCAGCAATCACCGGCTGCTCCACAAAGCAGAGCAGCCATGATCACCTCCCCTCAAGGGACATCAGGGCAGGCTCCAAATAGCGGGACCATACCACTGTAATCAGGACAGTTGGGAGGAATGCTATAAATACATTATCATGTAGCGCATATTATTCCTGTTGTCCGACTCTATCTGTATGACTACATGTGAAGGAAAACACAGAGGCTGCTTCTTTTGCCCAACGTTTGGGAATTTATGATATTTTAGTTTTCGGAACTTGTCTCCTGTCCTACATAACAGTTTATAGACGCTGTGACCAGGGGTGAGGGTCATTAAGTCGACAGTAATTAGATCTTTTGGTCGGCAGTGAAAAGGTCTACATATGAAAAAGATCGACCTGGTTTAAATTGACGCTGAAAACGGTCGACACAATCCAAAAGGCTGCATGAAAAAGGTCAACACAGGAATAGGTCGACATGAGTTATTAAAGAAAATTGTGTATGTGGAAATCTGCTGACACGGGCACTGTATAAGTGTACAGCGACACGGACACACAGCTCCAATTTCTATTCACTTTTTTCTTAATGCACTTTTTTAATTTTAACCTATTTTGCTGTTTTGTGCCAATGAATAAACTGTATATTTAGAACAATTGGTCTGTACACAGACTCCGTCCTGCCCCCACTTAAAGTTATTCCTCCTGGTTATATATGGTGGCTAATTATTAATATTATGTAGTTTGAGCAGAAAATATTGTGGTATCAGTGGATGAGTCAAAAACTCAGGCTGCTCCCGGATCCGAAGGCGCTATAGAGTACAGTATTTTATTTTCTTTGTATACTCTATTATTATGCTATAGTTGCAGCTGGATACCAGCATTAAGATCTCCAAGGGATCCATTTGCACACTTTTGTACAGTTTGTCAGTAAGACCGCTATCCGGAGTGAAAACTTACATTCACTATCCATTTACCTAAGGGTATGTACATTCTCAGTATTGAAAAAGTAACTACTTAATTGTGTATATACTAAATTAGTAATATGGCCTTTCTCCACCACCTAGAAAGTTACCCCTGAGGAAGTCATTTTTTTTGACGAAACGCCTTGGGAGTTTTTTCCTGATTATATCGATTCGACCAACTGACTGCATACAAGCAAAAATGTTTTTACTTTGTTTTTAAATTAATTGTATTAAATACTGTTGTACAGTGACCTGTCGATATATTTTCTTGATCCTTCTGGTGGTGGATCTCCATAAAATAGTGGCGCGCTCTGTCTTCTATCTTTTTTCTTCTATTCCCCACTTCCCCCGCTAACAGGGGGGACTGACAGAGTGCTGCCCAATCTACTTTATCTAGCGCATTGAAAGGGTACCCCACTCTTTGTTCTATATATATATATATATAAATCCGGAAGGGCCGTCACTCTGGACTGAAGTGAGCTGAGATGTGTAGCTTGCCCCGGTGCCAGCTTGCAGAGGGCAGCCACAATGAACTGCCCACAGAATACAATGACGAAATGAATGGGCACTCGAGGACTCACAAATGCTGGTGAAATCAAAAGGCCGTGTTTATTCCATAAGTGGTCTTACAGGCGTCAACGTTTCGGGGGCCGGACCCCCGTCGTCAGGACAAAATGCAGACAGGGTGAAGTACAGAATAAAGTGCAAGTGCATGGGTATTTATAAGACATGTTAACAAATAGGCGCTAACTTACCCCCCCCCTGTAGCCGTCCCCCACGAGCATCCACGGGCCGGTTTCCGGAGTCCTGCGCACAGCAGTGACGTCACCACGTTCGGCGGCGTCCAGCTGACCGAGCGTCATCACGGTCGTCATCCCGCGGTGACGTGGGTGGGCTGGGAAAGAGATTGCAGCTCACATTAGCATGAATACAAGTATCGTGCTACAGAAGTCATAAAGCAACAAAGGCATCCATACATACACAAAACTTCAGAGGATGCAAGTGAATAAAAAATGCAAAAAAACAAGTGGACATGACCATATTATGACTACATAGTGACATCTAGTGGCTAAAAATGAGAAGACATATATAATAAAAAACGAACATTTAAAAAGGGTATACGTATAAAAAGATAACTGCGTGCGGCCCCGAATTGGAGCCGTACTGGGCAAAAGTCAAAGTGCATATACTGGGTGAGGTGCAAACCCTATGGCGTGAGTGGTTTAAATGCAGGGAGAAATACTGAGTCCCTGCTGGGTATCTATAATAAGCAAAAACAGCCCTGTGTGGGGTGATGCAGCCAGCATCACTGTATGCGCATAGCACCAGAAGCCAGAAATTGCAACAACAGCATGCCAGCATCTTGTATATTATATGTTATCCTGGTGTGTCACCTGGACACCGATAAGGCTGGGGGACTGGTGTCACACAGTGGGATGACAAGTACCTTTAACAAGGGGGAGAGAAAAGGAAGAAGGAAGACATGATTGTGTGTTAGTGGACCAAAATGGTTACAAAAAATTATGTAGGCCAAGTGTGTCATTAAGGCCTTTAGGGTGTAGTGTGTCCATTTTGTAAATCCACTTGGACTCAAGCTGCAGAAGCTGTTTGGAATGGTTGCCACCCCGTATGTGTGCCGGCACGTGGTCTATGATCTTATATTTGATCATTGCCATGTTATGTTTGGCCTTGGCGAAATGCCTGGTCACTGGTTGCTCCCCTGAGCCAGAATGAAGGGCTGCCCGTATGGCACAATCGGTCTTGCCGATGTAATGTATTCCACATGGACAATAAATGATGTAGATAACAAATTTAGTCGTGCACGTGAGGGGCCATCTGATTTAAAAAATTTTTACCCGTATAGAGATGTGCAACTTCGGTGCAAGCTGTCATGAAGCTGCATGTTGTGCAGCCTAGGCACCGGTAACAGCCCATTCTCAGGGGTGGATTTAGGGATGAGGGCGCCCCTAGGCACAACAATAATGTTTACTAAGTAGGACAGTTTATAGGGGCAGTATCTGCATGTCCTATCCATTTACACTCTATTTAAGATGGAATATAGTACAGTACAGTGGATATTTTGCAGTTATTGGTACATTTTGGGCTGACAGTACTATCACAGGCATCCAAGTGCCGCCCCCAAACATGTGCCGCCCCTAGGCCGGTGCCTCACGTGCCTAATGGGAAATTCGGCTCTGCCCATTCTGGTGGGTCTGATTTGTCTAGAAGGGGTGTCAAAATTTGTAATCTCGGTCTTGACCAATAGGTCCTTCAAGTTTGGGCCGCGCTTGTAGCTCGGCATCAGCTTGGTGTCTTTGAACACCGGTAGCTCGGGATCCGAACGCACAATTTCCCACCAGTTTTTTACTCTGCTGGTGGTTTCTCGGCTGGCAGAGCTAAAGTCATTAACCCATGGAATACATGGCTTTATGACTTTAGGTGTTGCACCTGTGATAAGAGTGGTGCGCTCACACGCCAGAGCCCTGGCCTTGGCTTTAAGTAGGCCCTGTCTGGGGTAGCCTCTGTCCTCGAACTTCTGCTGCATGATGTCCAGTTGGTGATGGGTTTCAGAGTCGGTATCAGTGATCCTGCATACTCTCAAAAACTGAGTATGGGAGACTCTCCACCGTGTTGCGTGGGTGCGAGCTGTTGTGTCTAAGTATAGTATTGCGATCTGTCTGTTTGACATACAAAGAAGTGTGTGTAAATCCCAAAAATACAAATGTGTAAAAAATAGGCGTATTTCTGCCTACGAATACACCTATTTTTTACGAATCCATTTTGGTACATTTCCCCCGATGTATACATAGTATATATATACACGCTATACTGCTGTTCTGTTCTCAAAGACAACATGAAGCATATATATCACTTGTGGAGCCGATATTTATGGTACAACACGCCCCTGTAATTCTCACATTCATAGAGATCCCACAGCACATCTCCCCCATGTGTTAGAGCCTGACATCTCCGATTTACAAACATGATCATTAGCGATCAGTTTGACCATGTTATTATTGTATACAGAGATCCATATGTAACACACCCGTCCGGATCCCTGTGTTAACACCATACAATTGTCACGCTAGATGCGGTGACATCTTCTTCACATCACTTCTTAAACATTGCTCGGGCAGTAGTCCCGTGGCATCTGAAATTTACACTTCAAACTTGCACCATTTTTTAACATTGTTTTACTGTTTTAATGTAGGTTATTTATGTGCCATTTATGTGTTGTTATAGGCAGAAGCCAAACCCGGATCCTGGAGCGGAGGTTGTCATACAGAAGTGGGCGATACGGTGGGGTCACCATAGCAACCCATCTACAACAGAGGGGAGCGTGATGATGCAGTGAGGCTCCGCCCACTGACATCCGCCCGCACCGGAAGCCGCACTGGACGCAACCGGGACGCTCCACGTACGGGAATGGTGAGTATGCACATGCTGTATGTATTTAAATGTTTGCTGTGTCACCCGCACGCGTTGTACACCTTGACAAAGGGGTATCCAGTCCCCGAAACGTCGGTCACCTCCAATAAACACATTGTTAAGCCCATGGAGTGCCGCTGCCTGCTTGGATAATTCCTTAGATAGATAGATACCAGAAAGAACCCCCACTGGGGGAATAAACAGCACTCACCAGTCTGTAGTTCAATGGAGGTACAACCAGGAGGTAATCCAAAGTTTATTTTCTGCAAGAGAGATCTTCTGACGTTTCGGTCCCCGCTGGTACCTTTATCAAGGCAGCCACTGTGTCAAATAGTCGCAACTTAAATCTGTGTGGGAAGGGGGATATATAGCCTTTGAGTATAAAGAAATATAAAAATATATGATACAGCCAGTACAGGATATGGCGGGTGAGCCAGTGAGAGGGACTATAGAGAGGTAGGGCAGGGGGATCAGAGGCGGTCCTGCAGCGATGCATAACCCACAACAGAGAGAGCCGGCACCGGGAAGAGTGATCCCTGGAGAGGACAAGGGCCTGTGCAGTGCTGTGAGCT
Source organism: Crinia signifera (assembly GCF_055691185.1). Lineage (NCBI taxonomy): Eukaryota > Metazoa > Chordata > Amphibia > Anura > Myobatrachidae > Crinia > Crinia signifera. The sequence continues at coordinate 9,479 of NW_028142054.1, forward strand.
GCTGACCTGTAAGGAGCGGAGGCTGCGCAGCTGTGAGACCAGGAATGGCGCCAGGAGAGCCAGGCTCCTCCAAGTCCCCTACTGCTGCCACCTGCCAGAGGGAAGGGAACCGCGCTGCCCCCACTAGCTGCCAACCACAGGAGGAGCCCCAAACCCAGAGAGAACAGAATGATGTGTGCTGCCGAGGTGTCCTACATAGTGCCTGCCTGTGGAGGAGCCGAGAGGGTGAAGACTAGAACCTCAAGGAAGAAGGTGCTGAGGGGGTAAATTACCTGGGAGCACACCCAGCCGGAGGATTCTCCTGAAGTTGCTCCGAAGAAGATAGAGGACGCAGCAAGTGGAGACCAAGGTGCGCAGGCACCGCGAAGGACACCCGCTCTCGAGGAACCAGGACTGGAGGACATGCAAAGGACCCCTAGCTGGAGACCTGTAGAAGCCCCCTCAGTGGTGCGGAGCTGCCCGTAGAGATGCCTGCCCGAAAGTAAGTTAAGAACACGATGTAACATCAAGGACAGGAGCTGCTCAGAGGACAGGTGACAGCCCAGCGGAGGAGAGGATAGAGGAGGATCCCCAGCCTGATAGGAGCCGGGGGTGGAAGCAGAGGCCGACCCAGAACAGCACAACAGGCGGAGCAGAGGACGACCCAGCACCTCCTGCTGCAGGAGCCGAGGACACGGGACACAAGGCAGACGTCAGGCTCATGGCAGATGCTGTGCGGCTGTGGTACAGGTATATGTGCGCTGTTGTGTGTTTATGCTGGGCGTTATGGGTAATAGAGGAGGTTTCTTTTTTAGGATGTCGGTATGTGGTAGACTCGCTAGTTATAGGATGTGTAGTGTGCTAGGGTTTGTGGTTATAGTGGATGTATTTGTGTATGCAGGGCACCATTTGCGGATGTACTAAAAGGATGATCACAAAAAGGGATGATCGGGATGATTGCCTGCAGTTCCTATTCGCACCACTAGATGTCACAATTTTTTTTACTTCAACTGAGAATTTGTATGTTGGACACTGGTTGTGTATCCTGGACAGTCGGTAGAATAGGTAATCAGCGCTCAGTATCATTCTGTGGAGTTTTCGTAGCTTCTTAAAAGAAGCTGTAAGCACTGCACAGGGAGGCCAGGCAGCGTCTCCCCTGTGCACAGTGAGCTGACAGGACGCGCTTCTGTCAGCTCCTGCTGTGCTAGCAGTGTGAGGATTCACTAATGAGAATCCTCACACTGTGCCTACCTAGCTAGTGTAAAAGTTAATAAAATAATAAAAACCCTAACTAACTCTACTCCTTCGGCTGCTCCGGCAGCCCTTTAGAATAGCACCCACTCCAGTGGGCACCTAACACGAACTGAGGAGTCTGGGATGCAGTAGGAGAGGAGCCTACCCTCCAAAAGCTTTAGGATAGGTGCCTGGCTCCTGCGGACCCTCCTACATCCCAATGTGAAGCTGTGTCACCAGGACCATTGAAAGAGAAAAGTATGTGCTGCACATACTTTTTGTACTTGCTTTTCATCGCATTGTATGCACAACGCATGTACAAGGATGAATGCGATGCGTGCTATTTAAGCTCAAAATGCACGCCCGCATCGAGACGTGTATGGGCACCTTAAGTCAGAGAGAACCTGAGAATTCTGACTGGGAAGTGCAATTAACAGGTCAGATGTGGACTGCTGCTTTGAAGTTGGATATCTCCATTTCTCCAGGGCCGATTTTAAAAATGCTGGTATCCCTGGAAAAAGGGGATCCTCAGCTATCAGAGTATGGCCCTTATACACCTGGGGCCCCAGAGCAAGTGCCCATTAAGCCCATACGAAAAGACCGCCCTGGTCCCGGTTCGCTGACGTCATCCGGGGGCGATTATGCTGTGTACACACGGGGGCGATAGGGGCTGAAATAGCTGGGAATATGGTTGCTGAGCGACCATATTGCCAGTGATTGGAGTGTGCACCAGCGATAAATCGCCGGGTGCGCGCTCCCGTTTTCACAAAACGGGACACTGGGCAATATAATCTAGCAATATATTGCCAGCGATCATATTGCCCCGTGTGTACGCACCTTTATTCCTAACAATTTTGCTGCACCCGTCATCTTGAAACGTGCACATGTCCCTTTGTTGATGAATTTACAAGACTGCCTAATTAGAGCAATAATTGATATTTGCGTGGAGATTAATAACAGTATTACAGACACACATGCTATGACCGATAACACACACGTAACAGACTTATTTTAATTTTTTTTCTAATGCACTTTATTTCACATTTATCACTTTTCACTTATGTTTTTAATATTTCGCTGTCCTTAATAAATGATTCAATAAACATCATGTTTTAGCCAATTCTCTGTTTCTTGGGTCACTTTATTAATGTACCTATAACATTAATCAGAACATTAATATATGCTAACCTAGATTGCCCCTTGTAGGAATACTTTATCTTTCTTTGCTTCCAAGTCTAATACATATTCCTGGGTGCGCCTCCCCCATTACCAATTGATACTTAATATAGTAATGCAGGGGTGAGATAGCTATACCAATTACAGGCCGTTCGGATTGATAGCCTCTATCTATTAACCTGTATCAGCGATATCAGATGGTCGACAGTCATCAGGTCGACATACTGCAAAGTCGACATGGGTCTAGGTCGACAGGTCATTAGGTCAACATGGTCTAGGTCGACTGGGTTTTTCACTGGATTTTTGGGGGGTTTTTTGAGCCGACATGTGCCGACAGGCGGAATTTCATGCCCTACCATCCACTAGGGCAGGCGTTCCCAACCACGGTCCTCAAGGCACACCAACAGTGCAGGTTTTAGTGATATCCAGGCTTCAGCACAGATGGATTAATCCAAATCACAGGTACTAATTAAGTCACCTGTGCTCAAGCCTGGATATCATTAAAACCTGTACTGTTGGTGTGCCTTGAGGACCGTGGTTGGGAACGCCTGCACTAGGGTGCGGTGGGAGAATAACATAGAGTGCCAAGCACAGCCAGACATGCGAGGGGATGCGGTGCACTTAATCCTGTGTCCATGTTGACTGTGTCGGCATTCGGGTAAAAAAAAAAGTACAAAACCCCATGTTGAGCTAGACCAGTGGTAGCCAACCCTAGCCTTCGAGAGCTACCAACAGTTCACATTTTACAGACAACCTAGCTGCTGCACAGCTGCACTCATTAATCACTGGCACATTTTAAAAGATACAGATGGAGCTAATTAGCTCACTTGTGATTCTGTGAGGAGACCTGCAAAACATGCACTGTTGGTAGCTCTCGAGGACTAGGGTTGGCTACCCCAGAGCTAGACCATTTTGACCTAATGCTTTTTTGGACCAAATGACCTGTTGACCTTGACCCATGTCGACCTTGCAGTATGTTGACCTAATGACTGTCGACAATCTTTAGGTCGACCATATGATCCTTACCTGTTTCAGCAGGGGCGGATTGGGATGAAAAACCAGCCCGGGAAATTTATGAAAGCAGCCCTAATGGGGGTGGAGTCTGCTGAGGGGGTGGGGTCTGTGAAAGGGGGCGGGATCCCTACTTATAGGGTAGAATTCCAGGTTGCATGCAGTTGCGGCCTTTCTTGCAACTTTTGCTGCAGTTGCATCTGCAGCTATATGCTAATGCCATTACACTGCCCTGGTGCATGGCCGTGCACCAAATATATGGACTGGCCCCGCAGGAAAATACAAACACATTTGCACCAGCAGGAAAAAAAAAACATCAAAATCAATTTGCCCCCCACAGGAATAAACACATTGTCACCCCTCTCCCCCCCAGATAAAACACTGGCTCAAATAGAAAACAATGATATTTACTGATAGCCCAAACAGGTAAAATAAATACATTGACCCCTGACAGGGCAAACATTAACCATTAGCCCCCACAGAAATAAAATAAAAACACATTGAGCTCCACACACACAAAAAAGTGTGGAAAGTATATGTCCCTGGGGTGGGGGTACTGTGGCTAGGAGGACTTGGGGTAGCATGGACAGTGTATGTTCCTGGGGGGGCAGGGATATTGTCGGTAGTGTACAAGTCAGAGAGGTATATACTGGAAGCCAGGGGTTTGAGCGGATAGTGGCTATGGGTGGGTACTGTACAGTGAGGCCTGGAGGGGAGCAGGGGGCAGGCTGGGAGCAGTAGTCGGAAGCAGAGGCAGGCTGGAGTAATAGTAGTGTGGATAAGGGGACAGGCTAGGAGCAGTAGTGGGAAGCAGGGGCAGGCTGGAGTAGTAGTGCAGATAAAGGGACAGGCTAGGAGCAGTAGTGGGAAGCAGGGGCAGGCTGGAGTAGTAATAGAGAAGATAAGGGGACAGGCTAGGAGCCGTAGTGGGAAGCAGGGGCAGGCTGGAGTAGTAATAGAGAAGATAAAGGGACAGGCTAGAAACAGTAGTGGGAAGCAGGGGCAGGCTGGAGTAGTAATAGAGAAGATAAGGGGACAGGCTAGGAGCAGTAGTGGGAAGCAGGGGCCGGCTGGAGTAATAGTAGTGTGGATAAGGGGACAGGCTAGAAACAGTAGTGGGAAGCAGGGGCAGGCTGGAGTAGTAATAGAGAAGATAAGGGGACAGGCTAGGAGCCGTAGTGGGAAGCAGGGGCAGGCTGGAGTAGTAAAAGAGAAGATAAGGGGACAGGCTAGGAGCAGTAGTGGGAAGCAGGGGCAGGCTGGAGTAGTAATAGTGAAGATAACGGGACAGGCTAGGAGCAGTAGTGGGAAGCAGGGGCAGGCTGGAGTAGTAGTAGTGTGGATAAGGGGACAGGCTGGGAGCAGTAGTCGGAAGCAGGGGCAGGCTGGAGTAGTAATAGAGAAGATAAGGGGACAGGCTAGGAGCAGTAGTGGGAAGCAGGGGCCGGCTGGAGTAGTGGGAGTGTGGATAAGGGGACAGGCTGGGAGCAGTAGTGGGAAGCAGGGGCCGGCTGGAGTAGTGGTAGTGTGGATAAGGGGACAGGCTGGGAGCAGTAGTGGGAAACAGCAGCAGGCTGGAGTAGGAGTAGTGTGGATAAGGGGACAGGCGGGAGCAGTAGTGGGAAGCAGGGGCCGGCTGGAGTAGTGGTAGTGTGGATAAGGGGACAGGCGGGAGCAGTATTTGTATGGTTATAGCTAGGCTGCAAAGAATTATTATTAGGGTTAGGCTGAGTTGTGTGTAGAAGTAGGTTTAGGCTGCAGGGGGGCAGGGGGTGTATGGTTAGGTTGTGTGTGTGTTTTTTTTAGTTAGGGTAAGGCCTGTGAGGGATATGAGTAGGGTTAAGGTTAGGCCGCAGGGGTGCGAGTATGGTTAGGGTTAGGCTGTGTGTGTGTGTGTGGGGGGGGGGGGGGGGGTTTCAGTGGCGTAACTAGAAATTTTGATCCCCTCAGCCAAAAACAATTGGACTGTTTCTTGGCAATTCGGCTCCCAGTGCAAAAAGTAAAAAAACTGGAACAATGGCCATGGCCTTACAATGGTGTGGTCTCAAAGGAAATGATGTAGAGAGGCAGTGGGTGACAGTGAAAAGGTAACAGGAAGAGGCAAAGAGTGATGTCTAAAAAAGTCAGAGACCAACAGGAGAGAGAGGGAAATGGGGAGATAGTGACAGTCACACCGGGGAAAGGTAGAGGGTGATGTAGTGGACGATGGGGATGGATAGTGGGAGATAGAGTGGCAGTGGTTTACAAAGAGAGACAAAGGGTGATAGAGATAAGCAGTGGGTGACCTCAGGGAGAGAGTAAAAGAGGTAGTAAGTGGATGATGCCAGGGGAAGGCAATGTGTGACAGAGGATGGCAGGTAGAGGCATTGGATGACAGAAGAGAGAGGTGACAGAAATAGAGAGTGGGGAAAGAGGAGGGAGGGGGGGAGAGGGGACAGAGGGAAAGAAGGGAAGGGGGTAAGAGGGGAAGGGTGGAGTGGGATAGAGGGGAATGGATAGGGAGAGAGGCGGAGAGAAGGGTAAGAGGGGGAGAGAAAGGAGGGAGATAGAAAGAGAGGGGTAGAGGGAAATGACGACTGTCGTCTCTCCTCCACCCTGATCACTGCTTCCCATGCTAGAGTACAGGACTTTGCCCGTGCTGCACCCCCTCAGTGGAACGCACTCCCTCGCTCCATTAGACTCTCCCCGACCTTGCAAAGCTTCAAACAGGCACTGAAAACTCACCTATTCATCAAAGCGTACCCTTCCACTGCATAAACCAGCTGGTTCTCCGACCCCCTGCCTGTTTACATCCTGCTATCTAACCACCACCCACTCGCTTGCACCTCTTGCAATCTGTCTGTCTCCCCTTCCTACTAGATTGTAAGCTCCTCTGAGCAGGGCCCTCTTCCCTCCTGTTGTCAAAGCCCACTTCTCTTCACATTTCACTCACAGCTCTCCTATACTCCAACACTCAGTGACCATCTTTGTCCGCATACTCCTCTCCATCATTGGCATCAAGCCTCTAGTTGTATGTTGATTGAGTCCTCACTACTTATATCCAAGCTGTAATGTGTATTGATCTGTGGCGCTCTTTATTTGTACTGTATTTTTGTTATTTATTCAATGTTATGCCAAGCTTTGTCTCCCTGTATTGTTCCTTTGTACGGCGCTGCGAAACACTTGTGGCGCCTTATAAATAAAATTATAATAATAATAATGGAGAGGGAGAGACAAAGTAAAAGAGGATGAGAGGGAGGGAGATAGAGAGGCTAAGGATGTAGAGAGAGAGAAGGGGGGATGAGGAGAAGGAGAGAGAGGAAGAGAGAGAAGGGAGAGAAGGAGAGGAGAGAGAAATAGAGAGGAGGGAGAAATCAGCTGTAAAGGAAAGGAGAGAAAGGAAAAGAGTGACGGAGGGGTGGATAGAGATAGAAAGGGAGAGTCGGAGAGAGAGAAAGAGGGAGTTATGTAACATTGGTGCAAGTGTGGTGTGAAGCAGCTTGTGAGGTAGAGGGCCATACTGCCACATCCTAAGCTGCGCTCGACCCCCCGACTTACCTCCGGCTGTCAGCTCCAGGCTGCTGCACAGCTCCTGCTTCTAGTTGCCAGCTCCCGGCAGCTGCGAGTGTCCGATCCGATCTCCAGGCTCGTGCTTCTAGATATCAGCTTCCGGCTAGCACCAGGTTCATACCTCAGCTCCTGACTCTTGCTTCTGGTGTCAGCTTCAAGCAGCTTTGTGGGTCAGGCTCCCGTCTCTAGCTGTCTGCTTCTGGTTCCCGCAAGGTTCAGACCGCAGTTCCCGTCTCTGGTGTCAGCTGCAACTTAAACTAGATTTAAAAAAAATAAGCACCTAAATGACGGGGGGATGTTAGCGTAAAGTCCCTTACAGCCCTACCACAGAAGGCATTCTATACGGCATAGTCTACCCTCACAACACAGGACCCCAGACTCTCCCCTTACTATGTAGCATCCATCACCCCTCACCCAGCACAGCACCCCTCATTTAAAACCCCTCTTCAAGCACAGCACAGATCACAGCAGAGCACCCATCCCTGTATGCCATCTCGCCACACTCACCAACCCTGTTCCAGCACAACACAGCAACCAACACCTATCCCAGCATGTCAGCACCCCTAACCCTTCTTCCTGCACAGCAACCCCCACCTACCAGCACCGCACAGATCACAGCAGCAGCACCGATCTCCCTACACAGCACTCAGTGGCGGAACTAATGTCTAGTAGGCCCAGGTGCAAACATATGTTTTAGGCCCCCACCAACCTGCCTCCCACCACAGGACGTCAGCCGCCCGCCCAGGTCTAGGACCTGACTCCGCAAGTCTAAGCCAACCAGAATCAGGTCCTACAGTATATCTCTACACTGAAAGAAATCACTACATTACAGTACATTGCCCCCACTCCTCTACACTACATTGCCTCCACTCCTCTACACTACAGTACATTCCCTCAATATGCAGCACTATATCACTACACTGTAAATGCTACACTACAGTGACATTACAGCTTGTCTTCACTCCCTCCAGCTCAGTGGCCAAAGTCTGCAGTATGCTGTGCCCTGACCCTGCTCTTACACCCCCCCGGGAGCCCAGCTTCTGCCTACTGCACCTATACTGTTAGCTGAAATATAAGTTACAAAGCATGGAGACGCAGTTGGTTAGACACATCATCTCACCGCTGGCCATGCCCAGAGCCCCATTCTGCCTGTATCAAAGCATATGACAGCTCTGGGATGGGGGAAGGGATTAAGCAGATTAAATGGGAAGGTAGGTTGCACTGTGGCAGAGGAAATGCAGATGGCATGCCTGCCCTGCAGAAACTGTCCCTTAAAGCAGTGGTTCCCGACCCTGGTACTCAAGTACCCCCAACAGTGCACATTTCCAGGTCACCCAGCAGGTGCACTCATTATTCAGACACGTTTTAAAAGATCACAGGTGGAGCTAATTATGTCACCTGTGATTCTGTGTGGAGACCTGGAAAATGTGCACAGTTGGGGGTACTTGAGGACCAGGGTTGGGAACCACTGCCTTAAAGGATGGCCTCCCCTTTTCTCCTTCAGTCTAAACTGCCCCCTCCTTCTTTGGCTACTGTACTCTAATGCATGATCCAGATGAAAAAATGACAGGGGGTGCACTGTAATTGGGGGGAGAATGGTTACTAGTGTGGCTAGATACGGGAGTATGGAGGAGGATTAGTGGGAGAAACAAGAGGAGAGAGAAGGAATAGTGGGTGGATGGAGCAGGAGAGAGGAGGAAGAGTGGGTGGATGGAGCAGGAGAGAGAAGGAATAGTGGGTGGATGGAGCAGGAGAGAGGAGGAAGAGTGGGTGGAAGAGCAGGAGAGAGGATGAATAGTGGGAGAGTAGGAGAGAGGAGGAATAGTGGGTGGGTGGATGAGCAGGAGAGAGGAGAATTATGGTGTACATTGGGGCAGTGGGGCCAGGGATGGTAATCTCAGAGCAGCTAGGTGCCATTTTGCAGTGTCAGGGTCCTGGCTGAAAGCACCCCATTACAGCTGCTGTAATTGAAATGGGCAGGGGAGGGCAAACTAACATGCACACACAGTGACAAACACACTGTACAGTGGAAGTGCATTACCTGTCAGTACCCCGATGAATCATACCCTCAGCCACCACCTTTATAGAACTGGAGCTTCATTCTTCTGACACAGGAAGTTCAGCAGCACGCAGCAGCAGCCTGTGCAGGGAGAGTGTAGAGTGGAGCCCCCAGGCATACAAATCAAGTGAGGAACACATTCGATCCCTGCCTGTTCTGCTTGTCACCAAGCCGGCTCCTCTGGCTGCTGATCCCCCGAGGTAGGCACCCGACCGCTGCAGCGCTGCTTCTGATTCCCAGCAGCAACCATCGCCCTGAAGTGCGGATTCTTCAGTAATGTCCACAGCTGTGTCTGCTTTCATTGCCGCTTTGAGTGCCCTACTCAAAGCATCAATGAAAGCAGACACAGCTGTGGACATTACTGAAGCATCCGCACTTCTCTCTCCCAGCAGCCGCTCACATACATTTAATTTTTTGCGCGGCTTCAGAGCTCCGCTGGCGGGGAGAAGGGTGGCGCCGCAAAACCCGGAAGTGTGTCAGTCGGGCTGTAAGCACCGCGGGAGGTGCTGTGTGCGGCCGCACATGCGCACCAGCCCTCCCGCGGCCATTTCAACTTCGGCCACAGCCGCGGCCATGTTTATTCAGGGCATTTTGCTGCGGCCGCGGCCGGTAACCGCGGAGATGGCGGTTTGGTGGCCGCGGCCCAGCCAGGGAGGGTGGGCGGCCGCTATGACTCTAAAATGTGCCGGCCCACCGGGAAACGGCCCGGTTTCCCGGTGGGCCAATCCGCCCCTGTGTTTCAGCAAGGGGTGTGAGGCCAATTTCTCTCCTGGGAATGGAGAAATATCTGTGTTTAGAGCCAGACTAGAATCACGTCTGCCCGCAGACAATAGATCGGGTATCATTTTTTTATTTTTTTTTATGTATGTTTGACAAAGGCCATACACTTCACTGGAGGCGAAGATCCGCAGACGAAGGCCAGAGCATACAGCTAATTGCTGCCGATCCTACTATTAAAAAAGAAAAAGGAATGTATTGTATACACAGAACATCGAACATGCCTTCCAACTTTTACCAATAGATCAGTGGGACCTGCATGCAGCTGGCCCTGGAAAGGGGCGGGGCTATGTGCAACGGGGGCGGGACCGGGCATCGAGGCCCCGGGTTTTCCATCCTCTTTGCCAGCGTACCCAGCCCCGTCTCTCCTTGCTGCGCACGGCACCTATCCAGCAATCACCGGCTGCTCCACAAAGCAGAGCAGCCATGATCACCTCCCCTCAAGGGACATCAGGGCAGGCTCCAAATAGCGGGACCATACCACTGTAATCAGGACAGTTGGGAGGAATGCTATAAATACATTATCATGTAGCGCCTATTATTCCTGTTGTCCGACTCTACCTGTATGACTACATGTGAAGGAAAACACAGAGGCTGCTTCTTTTGCCCAACGTTTGGGAATTTATGCTATTTTAGTTTTCGGAACTTGTCTCCTGTCCTACATAACAGTTTATAGACGCTGTGACCAGGGGTGAGGGTCATTAAGTCGACAGTAATTAGATCTTTTGGTCGGCAGTGAAAAGGTCTACATATGAAAAACATCGACCTGGTTTAAATTGATGCTGAAAACGGTCGACACAATCCAAAAGGCTGCATGAAAAAGGTCAACACAGGAATAGGTCGACATGAGTTATTAAAGAAAATTGTGTATGTGGAAATCTGCTGACACGGGCACTGTATAAGTGTACAGCGACACGGACACACAGCTCCAATTTCTATTCACTTTTTTCTTAATGCACTTTTTTAATTTTAACCTATTTTACTGTTTTGTGCCAATGAATAAACTGTATATTTAGAACAATTGGTCTGTACACAGACTCCGTCCTGCCCCCACTTAAAGTTATTCCTCCTGGTTATATATGGTGGCTAATTATTAATATTATGTAGTTTGAGCAGAAAATATTGTGGTATCAGTGGATGAGTCAAAAACTCAGGCTGCTCCCGGATCCGAAGGCGCTACACCCCACGCCCCTGAAACAGCAGACACTGGAGGAGGATTCAAACCCGTGGTGGCTCAGCCTGAGTGGCTGTCCCAGACGCTGAACTAACGGTACACGCCACTGTACCAGCCACTCATACACGGACTGTTCGTGTATCTCGTAGCTACAATGCAGTGACGTCATTCACGCTGTGCCGCACCATCGCCACCTATTGGCAGCTGCTGGAACTACACCTGGCACATAATGCATCGTCATCACTGCTGCTCCCCCTACATGAGCACTCTGCCGGCTGTTCTGATGGAGGCAGTCACTGACTGGGACGCCATGCCCCTGCGTAGAAGAAGCGGCTGGTAAGTGCACATGTGCAGAACACCCCCTGAGCATTGAGCAACCTGTGGGTGAGGACTGGAGCTCAGTCTGTATGTTGGTCATGTATGTGACTCCCACAGGGCTGCTGCATGGTGCTCCTGGGGATATCTATGTGTATGGGCATACCAGTGTATCCTCAGCAGCGCTACTCTATGGCTCAGGTTGTAATATCTCAGCCCCAGTGCTGTCTGCATTATTATACACTGTATATTATCTATCTGCTTTCCCAAAGTGTGACACAGGTGTATATAGACCAGATTATAATCTATGGGAAGCCTCTGTGTGTATACCATATGTTCTCTCTCTGCTGCAGTAGCTATGCGCGCTTTGCTATGTTCTATGATAATAAACACATGTGAGTGTAATGGTAAATATGTGCCCGGCATGCCAATGTGGTGAGATACAGGTGAGCCAAACCGTACTGGCTAGCAAACTGCACGTAGCCATTAGTGCAGATGTAGGATAACTGGGCATACTGTATATAGGCTGGGATCACTGCTGCGTTCAGGTGACACCAAGTACATGTCACCCGCCGGGATTGCTTGCTGGATGGTTATACAGGGATTATTGTCACATTAGTTATACTGTAGTCTAAAGTGTATACTGTATCTACCATCCTAATGGGGCATACACACAGGGGGCGGGATGTACTAAAGGGAAAATGTGATAAAACGGGGGTTTTACCGCATTTTCCTATGTACCATTATCCGTCCGCCCCATCTCCGCCTGGCAGGGTCTCTCAACCTCTGGGTGGCGATACCCTATAGATGCCTATGGGCTTCTATCGCCGCCCGCCGTCCTTGCGACCCATCCTCCATCGATCTACTCCTCCCTTAGCAGGTGTCACAGCCGGGAGGACATCCGGCTGTAGGGAGGAGGAGGAGAGGCAGGGGGACACTGACAGCCGCCAGGATGTGACGGAGACCCCCGCACACCACAATACAGGTATCGCGGGGGTCTCCGTCACCACAACCCGATGCTAGCTGCATATGTTAGTACATATGCGGTAGCATCGCGGCGGCTGGCGATTTACATTAATACATCCCGCCCAGGGGAATATGAGGCTTATTTCTAAGTGATCTGACTAGATCGCTTAGAAATGAAAAAAGGATCACTCCACGTGTATACCCTCTGGTGATGACGATTGCGCGGTCCCGCGCGTCGCTGTTGCCTGACTAGATTTACACTGCATCCAGTTATAAATCTAGTCATCGCCAGTGTTCTCACACCAGAGAACACTGGCGATGACAGATTGTTCAGCACACAATGCTGAGCCATCTGTGCTTAACTGCAAACTTAGCACAGAGGCTCACTTGCACTGTGTGTGCACAGCTTTAGGGATGGACGTCTTTGCAATTGATGACAATAGTGCATACACACTATTGTGCAATGGATGACCATCAATGTTTTTACCTATTGATGGTGATCCATTTTCTTTGACTGATTGGATTGTGGGCCAATCAAAACATGTAGGCGGTGCTTCATGAGTGTTGGGGCAGAGCTATGCTGGTGGTAAGGGTTGCTGGTCTTACTGTACTGCATATTAAAATAATAATAATAAAAAATATATATATAATTTATGTAAGGTGCTAAACAACATATAATGGTGATTCAATTGTTTTGTGCACCCGTAGCTCTTGCCTAATGTAGTGGGAGCTAAAGAATTGTTCGCAGCACTTGCCCTGGTCTTGTTGGCTGCATTTTTGTGCCCTAAATAAACTAGATGCAGCTTATTGCCCTACTGTGCGCGAAGGGTGCGAGGAGAAATCCAGGTGACGTGCAGCCTGGGAGTCGGGTCACCAAACAATTGACTTTGATTTTAAAGCTCGTTTGTCACTGAGCGCCCTTTAGCTGTTTTGAAACTACACATCCCAGCATGCCTTGCCATAGTTTTAGTATTCCCTAATAGCAGAACTGTGGCAAGGCATGATGGGACTTGCAGTTTCACAACAGCTGGCGGGCCATAGTTTGGACATGATTGGTGTATTGGGTTCGTTAGCTGTTCACTAGCCTTTTGCACAAACCACTTTGGCACATATGGAGATGTAATCTCTTTATTAGTCTTTTTATTAGTCTTGCACTCTACTATTACATATAATGCATGCCTTGACACCGTTTCACCGTTCGTGACACCCAAAATGTCGTTAAAATATTTGTTCCAACCAGATTGTTGCTCGGAAAATGTCCAAACTTTTTTTATTTCTTTACATTTTTGAAATACACAAAAAAGGGATTTTTGTAAGAACTTACCGTTCGAATCCCTTTCTCTGATATGGTCCTGGTGACACAGCTCAACACTGGGATGTAGGAGGGTCCGAAGGAGCCAGGTACCTATCCTAAATCTTTTAGAGGGTAGGCTCCTCCCCTACTGCATCCCGGACTCTTCAGTTCAATCTTTCAAAGCCACTGGAATACATTAACTCAGTACAAACGCCTGCACATATTATATGCACATTTTTTAACAATAACTGTTACTTTAACCAATTAAACATGAACATCATGAACACTGGCATACTTACTGAGCGTAAGGGAGGGATCGCTGTGTCACCAGGACCATATCAGAGAAAGGGATTCGAACGGTAAGTTCTTACAAAAATCCCTTTTTCTCTTTCAATGGTTTAGATACAGGGAAAGGGGAGAGGGGGAAAAAATCTGCACAGGCTGATGCTAGAGCATCCAATTTTAGCCCCAATTGAGACAATCCAAGGTGTAATTCTCGGAGGGGGTGCAGCCAAAGACACTGAAATCTCTCTTTCAATGGTCCTGGTGACACAGCTCAACACTGGGACGTTCCAGAGCCGGTCCTTTGTGTGGGTACGCTCAGGTCTGCAGCTCTCATCACTGCTCGCCCGAATGATGCGTCCTCCGACGCGAACTCATGGAACCTATAGAATTTGGCAAAGGTATGAACAGATGACCAAGTGGCAGCCCTGCAAACCTGCTCAGCTGTTGCCCCATGTCGAACCGCCCAAGAGGTGGCAACTGACCTGGTGGTATGCGCATTTATCCTTGCCGGAACAGGCCTTCCAACTTTAGTGTATGCAAAAGCTATCACAGAGCGCAACCACCTAGCAATGGTCTGCTTAGATGCCGGCCAACCAATCTTGTGTATGTCATACAACACTAACAAGGTGTCAGTCTTTCTGACACTCTTAACTCTGTCCACATAAATGCGTAATGCACGCACAACATCCAAATTCCTCAATTTGTCCCTTTTTCTAGAACCCTCTGGGGGTTGAAACACAGGTAGAACTATCTCCTGGTTTAGATGGAAAGCAGAGACTACTTTTGGTAAAAACTGAGGTACCGTCCGAAGAACTGCCCTATCCTCATGAAATATCAAGAAAGGAGACTTGCATGACAATGCTCCTAACTCTGACACCCTCTTCGCTGATGCCACTGCCAACAAGAATACCAGCTTCCATGTGAGAAACTTAAGGTCCGCCAACCTTAATGGTTCAAAAGGTGCCTTCTGAGGCGAGAGAGAGAGAGAGGGTGAGGCGAGAGAGAGAGAGAGGGTGAGGCGAGAGAGAGAGAGAGAGGGTGAGGCGAGAGAGAGAGAGAGGGTGAGGCGAGAGAGAGAGAGAGGGTGAGGCGAGAGAGAGAGAGAGGGTGAGGCGAGAGAGAGAGAGAGGGTGAGGCGAGAGAGAGAGAGAGAGGTGGGTGAGGCGAGAGAGAGAGGGTGAGGCGAGAGAGAGAGAGAGAGAGGGTGAGGCGAGAGAGTGGAGAGAGAGGGTGGAGAGAGAGAGAGGAGAGAGAGGGTGGAGAGAGAGAGAGGGTGGAGAGAGAGAGAGAGGGTGGAGAGAGAGAGAGAGAGAGGGTGGAGAGAGAGAGAGAGAGAGGGTGGAGAGAGAGAAAGAGAAAAGGAGAGGGGGTGTGGAGGAGGGGAAGTGAAGGAGAGGAGGGGGGAGTGGAGGAGCAGAGAAGGGGAGGGGGTGCGGAGTATAGGAGGTGAGCAGGAGGGAAGCGAGAGGAGGAGGGGAAGCAGAAGAGGAAGGGGAGCTGAGGAGTGAGAGGAAAAAAGAAAGGAAAGTAGGGGAGGGGGTGAGGAGTATTGGAAGCAAAAGAAAGGAGGGGGAAACAGGAAAGGAGGAGGGGGAGCGGAGGAGGTGGTTGGGGAGCTGAGGAGGAGGGGAGAACAGAGAGCAGGAGCAGACAAGAAGAGGGGTTGTGTGTTTATGCTGGGCGTTATGGGTAATAGAGGAGGTTTCTTTTTTAGGATGTCGGTATGTGGTAGACTCGCTAGTTATAGGATGTGTAGTATGCTAGGGTTTGTGGTTATAGTGGATGTATTTGTGTATGCAGGGCACCATTTGCGGATGTACTAAAAGGATGATCACAAAAAGGGATGATCGGGATGATTGCCTGCAGTTCCTATTCGCACCACTAGATGTCACAATTTTTTTTACTTCAACTGAGAATTTGTATGTTGGACACTGGTTGTGTATCCTGGACAGTCGGTAGAATAGGTAATCAGCGCTCAGTATCATTCTGTGGAGTTTTCGTAGCTTCTTAAAAGAAGCTGTAAGCGCTGCACAGGGAGGCCAGGCAGCGTCTCCCCTGTGCACAGTGAGCTGACAGGACGCGCTTCTGTCAGCTCCTGCTGTGCTAGCAGTGTGAGGATTCACTAATGAGAATCCTCACACTGTGCCTACCTAGCTAGTGTAAAAGTTAATAAAATAATAAAAACCCTAACTAACTCTACTCCTTCGGCTGCTCCGGCAGCCCTTTAGAATAGCACCCACTCCAGTGGGCACCTAACACGAACTGAGGAGTCTGGGATGCAGTAGGAGAGGAGCCTACCCTCCAAAAGCTTTAGGATAGGTGCCTGGCTCCTGCGTACCCTCCTACATCCCAATGTGAAGCTGTGTCACCAGGACCATTGAAAGAGAAAAGTATGTGCTGTACATACTTTTTGTACTTGCTTTTCATCGCATTGTATGCACAACGCATGTACAAGGATGAATGCGATGCGTGCTATTTAAGCTCAAAATGCATCGAGACGTGTATGGGCACCTTAAGTCAGAGAGAACCTGAGAATTCTGACTGGGAAGTGCAATTAACAGGTCAGATGTGGACTGCTGCTTTGAAGTTGGATATCTCCATTTCCCCAGGGCCGATTTTAAAAATTCTGGTATCCCTGGAAAAAGGGGATCCTCAGCTATCAGAGTATGGCCCTTATACACCTGGGGCCCCAGAGCAAGTGCCCATTAAGCCCATACGAAAAGACCGCCCTGGTCCCGGTTCGCTGACGTCATCCGGGGAGGGATTATGCTGTGTACACACGGGGGCGATAGGGGCTGAAATAGCTGGGAATATGGTTGCTGAGCGACCATATTGCCAGTGATTGGAGTGTGCACCAGCGATAAATCGCCGGGTGCGCGCTCCCGTTTTCACAAAACGGGACACTGGGCAATATGATTGCTGATATGATTGCTAGCAATATATTGCCAGCGATCATATTGCCCCGTGTGTACGCACCTTTATTCCTAACAATTTTGCTGCACCCGTCATCTTGAAACGTGCACATGTCCCTTTGTTGATGAATTTACAAGACTGCCTAATTAGAGCAATAATTGATATTTGCGTGGAGATTAATAACAGTATTACAGACACACATGCTATGACCGATAACACACACGTAACAGACTTATTTTAATTTTTTTTCTAATGCACTTTATTTCACATTTATCACTTTTCACTTATGTTTTTAATATTTCGCTGTCCTTAATAAATGATTCAATAAACATCATGTTTTAGCCAATTCTCTGTTTCTTGGGTCACTTTATTAATGTACCTATAACATTAATCAGAACATGCTAACCTAGATTGCCCCTTGTAGGAATACTTTATCTTTCTTTGCTTCCAAGTCTAATACATATTCCTGGGTGCGCCTCCCCCATTACCAATTGATACTTAATATAGTAATGCAGGGGTGAGATAGCTATACCAATTACAGGCCGTTCGGATTGATAGCCTCTATCTATTAACCTGTATCAGCGATATCAGATGGTCGACAGTCATCAGGTCGACATACTGCAAAGTCGACATGGGTCTAGGTCGACAGGTCATTAGATCAACATGGTCTAGGTCGACTGGGTTTTTCACTGGATTTTTGGGGGTTTTTTTGAGCCGACATGTGCCGACAGGCGGAATTTCATGCCCTACCATCCACTAGGGCAGGCGTTCCCAACCACGGTCCTCAAGGCACACCAACAGTGCAGGTTTTAGTGATATCCAGGCTTCAGCACAGATGGATTAATCCAAATCACAGGTACTAATTAAGTCACCTGTGCTCAAGCCTGGATATCATTAAAACCTGTACTGTTGGTGTGCCTTGAGGACCGTGGTTGGGAACGCCTGCACTAGGGTGTGGTGGGAGAATAACATAGAGTGCCAAGCGCAGCCAGACATGCGAGGGGATGCGGTGCACTTAATCCTGTGTCCATGTTGACTGTGTCGGCATTCGGGTAAAAAAAAAAGTACAAAACCCCATGTTGAGCTAGACCATTTTGACCTAATGCTTTTTTGGACCAAATGACCTGTTGACCTTGACCCATGTCGACCTTGCAGTATGTTGACCTAATGACTGTCGACAATCTTTAGGTCGACCATATGATCCTTACCTGTTTCAGCAAGGGGTGTGAAGCAGATTTGCAATTTTAATACATTTTTCTAAGGAACACAGTACATTTTACTAGAGAAATGTGACTAAAAATTGATTCCCCCAATTCTTTTGTTTTCATAAATATCCTATATGTGGCCCTAGTGTGCACGTTGACCAAACCACAGGCTTCATAATAGAAGGAGCACCTACTTGATTTTGGAGCCTCCTTTTTATGAGATTATTTTTTAGGCACCATGTAGGTTTCTAGGCACCATAAGATGCTAAAATTTAGGAACCCCCCCACAAGTGACCCCATTTTGCAAACTACACCCCTCAGGGAATTCATCTAGGGGTATAGTGTACATTTCAAACCCCCAGGGGTTTCACCAATTGTGGTACAACTGGGCAGTGAAAATGAAAAATTAAATTTTTTACACAAAAATGCAGTTCTGGCTCAAAATTTTTCATTTTCAGAAGGTATGAAGGAGAAAAAGCACCCCAAAATCTGTGCCCCAATTTCTCCCGAGTACGGCAATGCCTCACATGTGACCAAAAAATACCATTTGGGTGCATGGCAGGACTCAGAAAGGAAGGAGTGATTTTTGGATTTTGCAGCTCAGATTCTGGTGGAATGTTGGTGGGTGCTATGTTGCATTAGCAAGACCCCCCAAGCACCAATACAGTGGAACCCCCCCCACAAGTGACCCCATTTTGCAAACTACACCCCTCAGGGAATTCATCTAGGGGTATAGTGTACATTTCAAACCCCCAGGGGTTTCACCAATTTTGATACAACTGGGCAGTGAAAATGAAAAATTACATTTTTTTACACAAAAATGCAGTTCTGGCTCAAAATTTTTCATTTTCATAAGGTATGAAGGAGAAAAAGCACCCCAAAATCTGTGCCCCAATTTCTCCCGAGTATGGCAATGCCTCATATGTGACCAAAAAATACCATTTGGGTGCATGGCAGGACTCAGAAAGGAAGGAGTGATTTTTGGTGGTGGAATGTTGGTGGGTGCTATGTCGCATTAGCAAGACCCCCAAAGCACCAATACAGTGGAACCCCCCCACAAGTGACCCCATTTTGCAAACTACACCCCTCAGGGAATTCATCTAGGGGTATAGTGTACATTTCAAACCCCCAGGGGTTTCACCAATTTTGATACAACTGGGCAGTGAAAATGAAAAATTACATTTTTTTACACAAAAATGCAGTTCTGGCTCAAAATTTTTCATTTTCAGAAGGTATGAAGGAGAAAAAGCACCCCAAAATCTGTGCCCCAATTTCTC
The DNA here is from genome assembly GCF_055691185.1 of Crinia signifera. NCBI lineage: Eukaryota > Metazoa > Chordata > Amphibia > Anura > Myobatrachidae > Crinia > Crinia signifera. The sequence continues at coordinate 28,692 of NW_028142054.1, forward strand.
CCGAGTACGGCAATGCCTCACATGTGACCAAAAAATACCATTTGGGTGCATGGCAGGACTCAGAAGGGAAGGAGTGATTTTTGGATTTTGCAGCTCAGATTCTGGTGGAATTTTGGTGGGTGCTATGTCGCATTAGCAAGACCCCCCAAGCACCAATACAGTGGAACCCCCCCACAAGTGACCCAATTTTGCAAACTACACCCCTCAGGGAATTCATCTAGGGGTATAGTGTACATTTCAAACCCCCAGGGGTTTCACCAATTTTGATACAACTGGGCAGTGAAAATGAAAAATTACATTTTTTTACACAAAAATGCAGTTCTGGCTCAAAATTTTTCATTTTCATAAGGTATGAAGGAGAAAAAGCACCCCAAAATCTGTGCCCCAATTTCTCCCGAGTATGGCAATGCCTCATATGTGACCAAAAAATACCATTTGGGTGCATGGCAGGACTCAGAAAGGAAGGAGTGATTTTTGGTGGTGGAATGTTGGTGGGTGCTATGTCGCATTAGCAAGACCCCCAAAGCACCAATACAGTGGAACCCCCCCACAAGTGACCCCATTTTGCAAACTACACCCCTCAGGGAATTCATCTAGGGGTATAGTGTACATTTCAAACCCCCAGGGGTTTCACCAATTTTGATACAACTGGGCAGTGAAAATGAAAAATTACATTTTTTTACACAAAAATGCAGTTCTGGCTCAAAATTTTTCATTTTCAGAAGGTATGAAGGAGAAAAAGCACCCCAAAATCTGTGCCCCAATTTCTCCCGAGTACGGCAATGCCTCACATGTGACCAAAAAATACCATTTGGGTGCATGGCAGGACTCAGAAGGGAAGGAGTGATTTTTGGATTTTGCAGCTCAGATTCTGGTGGAATTTTGGTGGGTGCTATGTCGCATTAGCAAGACCCCCCAAGCACCAATACAGTGGAACCCCCCCACAAGTGACCCCATTTTGCAAACTACACCCCTCAGGGAATTCATCTAGGGGTATAGTGTACATTTTAAACCCCCAGGGGTTTCACCAATTTTGATACAACTGGGCTGTGCAAATGCAAAATTACATTTTTTACACAAAAATGCAGTTCTGGCTCAAAATGTTTCATTTTCACAAGGAATGAAGGAGACAAAGCACCCCAAAATCTGTGCCCCAATTTCTCCCGAGTACGGCAATGCCTCACATGTGACCAAAAAATACCATTTGGGTGCATGGCAGGACTCAGAAAGGAAGGAGTGATTTTTGGATTTTGCAGCTCAGATTCTGGTGGAATGTTGGTGGGTGCTATGTTGCATTAGCAAGACCCCCCAAGCACCAATACAGTGGAACCCCCCCCACAAGTGACCCCATTTTGCAAACTACACCCCTCAGGGAATTCATCTAGGGGTATAGTGTACATTTCAAACCCCCAGGGGTTTCACCAATTTTGATACAACTGGGCAGTGAAAATGAAAAATTACATTTTTTTACACAAAAATGCAGTTCTGGCTCAAAATTTTTCATTTTCATAAGGTATGAAGGAGAAAAAGCACCCCAAAATCTGTGCCCCAATTTCTCTCGAGTATGGCAATGCCTCATATGTGACCAAAAAATACCAGTTGGGTGCATGGCAGGACTCAGAAGGGAAGGAGTGATTTTTGGTGGTGGAATGTTGGTGGGTGCTATGTCGCATTAGCAAGACCCCCAAAGCACCAATACAGTGGAACCCCCCCACAAGTGACCCCATTTTGCAAACTACACCCCTCAGGGAATTCATCTAGGGGTATAGTGTACATTTCAAACCCCCAGGGGTTTCACCAATTTTGATACAACTGGGCAGTGAAAATGAAAAATTACATTTTTTTACACAAAAATGCAGTTCTGGCTCAAAATTTTTCATTTTCAGAAGGTATGAAGGAGAAAAAGCACCCCAAAATCTGTGCCCCAATTTCTCCCGAGTACGGCAATGCCTCACATGTGACCAAAAAATACCATTTGGGTGCATGGCAGGACTCAGAAGGGAAGGAGTGATTTTTGGATTTTGCAGCTCAGATTCTGGTGGAATTTTGGTGGGTGCTATGTCGCATTAGCAAGACCCCCCAAGCACCAATACAGTGGAACCCCCCCACAAGTGACCCCATTTTGCAAACTACACCCCTCAGGGAATTCATCTAGGGGTATAGTGTACATTTCAAACCCCCAGGGGTTTCACCAATTTTGATACAACTGGGCTGTGCAAATGCAAAATTACATTTTTTACACAAAAATGCAGTTTTGGCTCAAAATTTTTCATTTTCAGAAGGTATGAAGGAGAAAAAGCACCCCAAAATCTGTGCCCCAATTTCTCCCGAGTACGGCAATGCCTCACATGTGACCAAAAAATACCATTTGGGTGCATGGCAGGACTCAGAAAGGAAGGAGTGATTTTTGGATTTTGCAGCTCAGATTCTGGTGGAATGTTGGTGGGTGCTATGTTGCATTAGCAAGACCCCCCAAGCACCAATACAGTGGAACCCCCCCACAAGTGACCCCATTTTGCAAACTACACCCCTCAGGGAATTCATCTAGGGGTATAGTGTACATTTCAGACCCCCAGGGGTTTCACCAATTTTGATACAACTGGGCAGTGAAAATGAAAAATTACATTTTTTTACACAAAAATGCAGTTCTGGCTCAAAATTTTTCATTTTCATAAGGTATGAAGGAGAAAAAGCACCCCAAAATCTGTGCCCCAATTTCTCCCGAGTATGGCAATGCCTCATATGTGACCAAAAAATACCATTTGGGTGCATGGCAGGACTCAGAAAGGAAGGAGTGATTTTTGGTGGTGGAATGTTGGTGGGTGCTATGTCGCATTAGCAAGACCCCCAAAGCACCAATACAGTGGAACCCCCCCACAAGTGACCCCATTTTGCAAACTACACCCCTCAGGGAATTCATCTAGGGGTATAGTGTACATTTCAAACCCCCAGGGGTTTCACCAATTTTGATACAACTGGGCAGTGAAAATGAAAAATTACATTTTTTTACACAAAAATGCAGTTCTGGCTCAAAATTTTTCATTTTCAGAAGGTATGAAGGAGAAAAAGCACCCCAAAATCTGTGCCCCAATTTCTCCCGAGTACAGCAATGCCTCACATGTGACCAAAAAATACCATTTGGGTGCATGGCAGGACTCAGAAGGGAAGGAGTGATTTTTGGATTTTGCAGCTCAGATTCTGGTGGAATTTTGGTGGGTGCTATGTCGCATTAGCAAGACCCCCCAAGCACCAATACAGTGGAACCCCCCCACAAGTGACCCCATTTTGCAAACTACACCCCTCAGGGAATTCATCTAGGGGTATAGTGTACATTTCAGACCCCCAGGGGTTTCACCAATTTTGATACAACTGGGCTGTGCAAATGCAAAATTACATTTTTTACACAAAAATGCAGTTCTGGCTCAAAATGTTTCATTTTCACAAGGAATGAAGGAGACAAAGCACCCCAAAGTCTGTGCCCCAATTTCTCCCGAGTACGGCAATGCCTCACATGTGACCAAAAAATACCATTTGGGTGCATGGCAGGACTCAGAAAGGAAGGAGTGATTTTTGGATTTTGCAGCTCAGATTCTGGTGGAATGTTGGTGGGTGCTATGTTGCATTAGCAAGACCCCCCAAGCACCAATACAGTGGAACCCCCCACAAGTGACCCCATTTTGCAAACTACACCCCTCAGGGAATTCATCTAGGGGTATAGTGTACATTTCAAACCCCCAGGGGTTTCACCAATTTTGATACAACTGGGCAGTGAAAATGAAAAATTACATTTTTTTACACAAAAATGCAGTTCTGGCTCAAAACTTTTCATTTTCATAAGGTATGAAGGAGAAAAAGCACCCCAAAATCTGTGCCCCAATTTCTCCCGAGTACGGCAATGCCTCATGTGTGACCAAAAAGTGGCAGGACTCAGAAGGGAAGGAGTGATATTTGGATTTTGCAGCACAAATTCTGGTGGAATGTTGGTGGGTGCTATGTCGCATTAGCAAGACCCCCAAAGCACCAATACAGTGGAACCCCCCCACAAGTGACCCCATTTTGCAAACTACACCCCTCAGGGAATTCATCTAGGGGTATAGTGTACATTTCAAACCCCCAGGGGTTTCACCAATTTTGATACAACTGGGCAGTGAAAATGAAAAATTACATTTTTTTACACAAAAATGCAGTTCTGGCTCAAAATTTTTCATTTTCAGAAGGTATGAAGGAGAAAAAGCACCCCAAAATCTGTGCCCCAATTTCTCCCGAGTACGGCAATGTCTCACATGTGACCGAAAAATACCAGTTGGGTGCATGGCAGGACTCAGAAGGGAAGGAGTGATTTTTGGATTTTGCAGCTCAGATTCTGGTGGAATTTTGGTGGGTGCTATGTCGCATTAGCAAGACCCCCGAAGCACGGTGAAATTATGAACCTAATAATCCATAGATGTGTGGTATATTTTAAAACACTCCTTTATACATAGGCCGGGTTTGTCGGGGCAAGTGTCACACTGGAAAATAGTTTGCTTTCTTATTCCCTTTTTATAGCAAACTTTGCACCTTTTTTGTGTCCTGCCCTTTTTTCCAGTGGAGGGGATTTCATCAGGAAAATGCTGCCCTGGTACAATACGGGGGCCAGTACTAGAAGTACTGGGGCCCTCTGCCTGCTGGTTCCCAAATATTAGGCCCTTTATGACTTCCTCTTGAAAGTGCATAAATGTCCCCCTCTGGCCGGTAGAACGGAATAGCACGTAAGCGTTATACAGTGCCATCTGGATGATATACACGGCCAGCTTCTTGTACCAGATTTTTGTTTTCCGCAGGGCACTGTACGGCTTCAGTACCTGATCTGAAAGATCCACTCCGCCCATGTACTTATTGTAATCCAGGATACAATTAGGTTTGGAGGTGTGGGTACTGGTACCTCGTACAGGGACGGAGGTGGTACTGTCTCCGTGAATTGTTGTCAGTATAAGGACATCCCTCTTGTCCTTATATTTGACCAACAACATATTTTCGGTGCATATTCCCCTGCTTTCACCCCTTCTCATTACTTGGGCAATGTGCGTTTTTGGGAGGCCTCTTTGGTTCTTGCGCACAGTACCGCAAGCTGCTGTACCTCTTGAACCAAGGGCCTTAAACAGGGGGATGCTGGTGTAAAAGTTATCCACATAGAGGTGATAACCTTTATCCAGGAAGGGGTGCACTAAATCCCAGACAATTTTTCCACTAACACCTACGAGGGAGGGGGGGCATTCTGGCGGTTCAATTCTTGAATCCTTCCCTTCATATACCCTAAACCTGTGGGTGTACCCTGAGGTGCTTTCACACAGCTTATACATTTTTATGCCATACCTTGCCCTCTTACTGGGAAGGTACTGGCGGAATTTAACCCTTCCTTTAAAATGTATAAGGGACTCGTCAATACAAATAAATTTTTCAGGGATGTACATCTCTGCAAATTTGGCACTGAAATGATCAATGACCGGCCTGACTTTGAATAGCCGGTCAAAGGTGGGATCATCTCTGGGAGGGCACTGTGCATTATCGTTGTAATGCAAAAATGTAAGGATCGTCTCAAATCGAGCCCGGGGCATGGCCATACGGTAAAATTGGGTGCTGTACAGAACATCTGTACTCCAATATTGCCTAATTTCTGGTTTTTTTACTATGCCCATATGAAACACCAGACCCCAAAACGTCATCATCTCTACTGCATCTACAGGGGTCCACCTAGCAAATGATGACGTGGGGTTTTGAGCAATAAACTGCTGGGCATATAAATTAGTTTGGTCCACCATTAAATTTATAAAATCATCAGAGAAAAATAATTTGAAAAAGTCAATTTCTCTGAGACCTGTGGAATCAAATTGGATTCCTGGCATGGCCAAAAACTCAGGAACCTGGGGCACAAAATTGTCTGGTGGTGGGGTCCATACGAGATCAATTATTGGGGGGGTCTCAGCTGCTCTACGGGGGCGTCTTTGAGGGGGTCCCTCATCACCAGAGGAGGAAGAGGAGCTTAAGACAAATCCTTCAAATTCCCCGCTTGCATCACTGGCTGTGTCAGAGTCAGAGGCAAGCATGGCATATGCCTCCTCCGCTGAATACATTCTTCTGGATGACTGGGATGACATTTGGGATGACATTTGGGATGCCATTTTTATTTTTGTGTTACTGGTAGTAAAATGTTTCAACACGTGTATAGTGTAGGGGGGGGGTACAAACTTTATTTCAACCCGGGGGGTATGTAGTGTGTAGTGTGTATGTAGTGCAGAAAAAAAAAATACTTTATACAGGAATTTGATCCCAATAAAAAAAAAAAAATTGAAGGGGTTAAAAAAAAAAAAAAAGGTCCTGCGCCAAAAATTGAGCACAGATGTTGGTCAGTAACGTCCGTCACTGAACAGCGCTCAAAGGCAACAGGAATTTGATCAAAAAAAAAAAAAAATAGATCAACCCTGTGCCGAAAAAGCTGATCAGTGATGTACGTCACTGATCAGCGCACAGTGGCCACAGGACACTCACAAAATCACAGTGTGTGTAAAAAAAAAAATTAAAAAAAGACCCCACAGCACTCTCAAAAAAAAAAAAAGGTGATCAGTGATGCGACACTGATTACCAGTGAGGGGCAGCAGGTGCACAACCTTTGGTGCAACTGACAGTGCAACTGGCAGCAACTGACAGGTATATATATAAAAAAAAAAACCCTGCGCCCCCAAAAAGTTGCTGATCAGCACAGATATACTGATCAGCACAAAAGGGGGGGGGGTAGCAGACACAAAATATACACTCTCTATCACTCTCTGTCACTATCTCTCACTCTCTGTCACTATCTCTCACTATCTCTCACTATCTCTCACTATCTCTCACTATCTCTCACTATCTCTCACTATCTCTCACTATCTCTCACTATCTCTCACTATCTCTCACTATCTCTCACTATCTCTCACTATCTCTCACTCTAGGACACTGCAGCAGCAGCACTGACAGTTATATGTATAAAAAAAAACCTGCACCCCCAAAAAGGGGGGGTAGCAGACACAAAATATACACTCTCTATCACTCTCTGTCACTATCTCTCTCTATCTCTCTATCTCTCACTATCTCTCACTATCTATCACTCTATGACACTGCAGCAGCAGCACTGACAGTTATATATATAAAAAAAAAACCTGCACCCCCAAAAAGGGGGGGTAGCAGACACAAATCTCTCTATCTGTCACTATCTATCACTATCTATCACTATCTATCACTATCTATCACTATCTATCACTATCTATCACTATCTATCACTATCTATCACTATCTATCACTATCTATCACTATCTATCACTCTATGACACTGCAGCAGCAGCACTGACAGTTATTTATATATAAAAAACCCTGCACCCCCAAAAAGGGGGGGTAGCAGACACAAAATATAGCTCTCTCTGTCACTATCTCTCTATCTCTCTCTATCTCTCTCTCTATCTCTCTATCTCTCTATCACACTGCAGCAGCAGCAGGAAGTCCCAAGAAGTCAGATCCAGGAAGCGTCCAGCACGCTACAAGCAGTGATCAGGTGATCAGGTAAGGTATTTGCAAGGATCAGGTAAGTATTAGCAAGGATCAGGTCAGTATCACGGCAGATAGGCACGGTGACCGCTCTGCACGCTATTCCAGACCGGAATGGCGTCTGCAGCGCAGTCACCGTTAGTTTAAATGTCGCGCCTTGGCTGTGATTGGCTGTCGGTCCGACGGACCAATCACAGCCTTGGGGGCAGGTGGGGTGAGGGTGGGGTGAGGTGTCATCGTCACCGATGACCCCCTCATGCCCCCTGACGCCCGGCGGTGATTGACACCTGTGTTACCGAGCGTCTGATTCGCTGGTAACACAGGAAACCGCTGTGAATGGCTGTTCACACTGAACAGCCAATCACAGCGATCGCCGACGGGGGGGCGGCATCGCAGCCCCCCCTGGGCATGCAGGGACATGTCTGCTGTCAGGGACAGCAGACATCGTCCCTCTGTCACTGCGTCTCTAGACGCAGTGACAGTTTAAAGTCGTGACGTACATTTATGCCATGTGTCGGGAAGAACATCCCGGCCATGACGTAAATGTACGTCAAATGTCGGGAAGGGGTTAATATTTCGCTGTCCTTAATAAATGAATCAATAAACATCATGTTTTAGCCAATTCTCTGTTTCTTGGGTCACTTTATTAATGTACCTATAACATTAATCAGAACATTAATATATGCTAACCTAGATTGCCCCTTGTAGGAATACTTTATCTTTCTTTGCTTCCAAGTCTAATACATATTCCTGGGTGCGCCTCCCCCATTACCAATTGATACTTAATATAGTAATGCAGGGGTGAGATAGCTATACCAATTACAGGCCGTGCGGATTGATAACCTCTATCTATTAACCGGTATCAGCGGTATCAGATGGTCGAAAGTCATCAGGTCGACATACTGCAAAGTCGACATGGGTCTAGGTCGACAGGTCATTAGGTCAACATGGTCTAGGTCGACTGGGTTTTTCACTGGAATTTTGGTTTTTTTTTTGAGCCGACATGTGCTGACAGGCGGAATTTCATGCCCTACCATCCACTAGGGCAGGCGTTCCCAACCACGGTCCTCAGGACACACCAACAGTGCAGGTTTTAGTGATATCCAGGCTTCAGCACAGATGGATTAATCCAAATCACAGGTACTAATTAAGTCACCTGTGCTCAAGCCTGGATATCATTAAAACCTGTAATGTTGGTGTGCCTTGAGGACCGTGGTTGGGAATGCCTGCACTAGGGTGTGGTAGGAGAATAACATAGAGTGCCAAGCACAGCCAGACATGCGAGGGGATGCGGTGCACTTAATCCTGTGTCCATGTTGACTGTGTCGGCATTCGGGTAAAAAAAAAAAGTACAAAACCCCATGTTGAGCTAGACCATTTCGACCTAATGCTTTTTTGGACCAAATGACCTGTTGACCTTGACCCATGTTAACCTTGCAGTATGTTGACCTAATGACTGTCGACAATCTTTAGGTCGACCATATGATCCTTACCTGTTTCAGCAAGGAGTGTGAGGCCAATTTCTCTCCAGGGAATGGAGAAATATCTGTGTTTAGAGCCAGACTAGAATCACGTCTGTCTGTACGGGTTGCCCGTCAGGCCGCGCCCGCAGACAATAGATCGGGTATCATTTTTTTTTTTTTTTTATGTATGTTTGACAAAGGCCATACACTTCATTGGAGGTGAAGATCCGCAGACGAAGGCCAGAGCATACAGCTAATTGCTGCCGATCCTACTATTAAAAAAGAAAAAGGAATGTATTGTATACACAGAACATCAAACATGCCTTCCAACTTTTACCAATAGATCAGTGGGACCTGCATGCAGCTGGCCCTGGAAAGGGGTGGGGCTATGTGCAACGGGGGCGGGACCGGGCATCGAGGCCCCGGGTTTTCCATCTTCTTTGCCAGCGTACCCAGCCCCGTCTCTCCTTGCTGCACCTATCCAGCAATCACCGGCTGCCCCACAAAGCAGAGCAGCCATGATCACCTCCCCTCAAGGGACATCAGGGCAGGCTCCAAATAGCGGGACCGTACCACTGTAATCAGGACAGTTGGGAGGAATGCTATTCGTTTTCGGGACTTGTCTCCTGTCCTACATAACAGTTTATAGATGCTGTGACCAGGGGTGAGGGTCATTAAGTCAACAGTAATTAGATCTATTGGTCTGCAGTGAAAAGGTCTACATATGAAAAAGATCGACCTGGTTTAAATTGACGCTGAAAATGGTCGACACAATCCAAAAGGCTGCATGAAAAAGGTCAACACAGGAATAGGTCGACATGAGTTATTAAAGAAAATTGTGTATGTGGAAATCTGCTGACACGGGCACTGTATAAGTGTACAGCGACACGGACACACAGCTCCAATTTCTATTCACTTTTTCTTAATGCACTTTTTTAATTTTAACCTATTTTGCTGTTTTGTGCCAATGAATAAACTGTATATTCTACGCAGGGGCAGAGCGTCCATGGCGTCCCAGTCAGTGACTACCTCCATCAGAGCAGCCGTAATGGTAATTGGTCTGTACACAGTCTCCGTCCTGCCCCCACTTAAAGTTATTCCTCCTGGTTATATATGGTGGCTAATTATTAATATTATGTAGTTTGAGCAGAAAATATTGTGGTATCAGTGGATGAGTCAAAAACTCAGGCTGCTCCCGGATCCGAAGGCGCTACACCCCACGCCCCTGAAACAGCAGACACTGGAGGAGGATTCGAACCCGTGGTGGCTCAGCCTGAGTGGCTGTCCCAGACGCTGAACTAACGGTACACGCCACTGTACCAGCCACTCATACACGGACTGTCCGTGTATCTCGTAGCTACAATGCAGTGACGTCATTCACGCTGTGCCGCACCATCGCCACCTATTGGCAGCTGCTGGAACTACACCTGGCACATGGAAAAAAACATTTTGTATCCCAATTGCACACTGAATGAGAAAATAACTACATATTGATCAGATAATGCAGAGATGTTGGTTGCATATATCTGCAGATATAGGGCTAAGCCCCCAGGCCGTGCGTCAAGGCCTCTCTGCCACTGGGGGTCCCTAATACTGGGTATGGGTCTGGGGTGTGGGCCCCCAATATGCCGACACAGGCTGAGTACTCCAGGGCAGCACACAAATGAAAATTAGTAAGGGTTAATAAGAAGCACATAAGTGCTATGTAGGGAAGTGAAGGTGGGATTAAAATACAAAATATATACAATGTGATAGGAAAAATAAGAGTTAATAAAGTGTTAGGGTGTGCCGACCTGGAGCAGACCAGCCCTACCAACACAGGGGGAACCACATTCCCAAACCCATCCCATAAGCAATAACATATATGTCTGGGCTTAATAGCCCAGTGTAAGGCCACATGATAATGGCTTATAACGTCTGAGAGCCAGCTTACCTGGAGATACCCCTGGCTTCTCCAATGGCACTCAGGTGTCAGCAATCCCTCCTAATGCTGACCCATCTATGCCTCTCAACTGCACAACATTTTGGTTGGTAAGCTGCTCAATCAGAGGTGTGTCATTCAGGTGCCAAAAGGGAGGGGTAATTCTGTCTAGGAAAAAAAACATTTTGTATCCCAATTGCACACTGAATGAGAAAATAACTACATATTGATCAGATAATGCAGAGATGTTGGTTGCATATATCTGCAGATATAGGGCTAAGCCCCCAGGCCGTGCGTCAAGGCCTCTCTGCCACTGGGGGTCCCTAATACTGGGTATGGGTCTGGGGTGTGGGCCCCCAATATGCCGACACAGGCTGAGTACTCCAGGGCAGCACACAAATGAAAATTAGTAAGGGTTAATAAGAAGCACATAAGTGCTATGTAGGGAAGTGAAGGTGGGATTAAAATACAAAATATATACAATGTGATAGGAAAAATAAGAGTTAATAAAGTGTTAGGGTGTGCCGACCTGGAGCAGACCAGCCCTACCAACACAGGGGGAACCACATTCCCAAACCCATCCCATAAGCAATAACATATATGTCTGGGCTTAATAGCCCAGTGTAAGGCCACATGATAATGGCTTATAACGTCTGAGAGCCAGCTTACCTGGAGATACCCCTGGCTTCTCCAATGGCACTCAGGTGTCAGCAATCCCTCCTAATGCTGACCCATCTATGCCTCTCAACTGCACAACATTTTGGTTGGTAAGCTGCTCAATCAGAGGTGTGTCATTCAGGTGCCAAAAGGGAGGGGTAATTCTGTCTAGGAAAAAAAACATTTTGTATCCCAATTGCACACTGAATGAGAAAATAACTACATATTGATCAGATAATGCAGAGATGTTGGTTGCATATATCTGCAGATATAGGGCTAAGCACCCAGGCCGTGCGTCAAGGCCTCTCTGCCACTGGGGGTCCCTAATACTGGGTATGGGTCTGGGGTGTGGGCCCCCAATATGCCGACACAGGCTGAGTACTCCAGGGCAGCACACAAATGAAAATTAGTAAGGGTTAATAAGAAGCACATAAGTGCTATGTAGGGAAGTGAAGGTGGGATTAAAATACAAAATATATACAATGTGATAGGAAAAATAAGAGTTAATAAAGTGTTAGGGTGTGCCGACCTGGAGCAGACCAGCCCTACCAACACAGGGGGAACCACATTCCCAAACCCATCCCATAAGCAATAACATATATGTCTGGGCTTAATAGCCCAGTGTAAGGCCACATGATAATGGCTTATAACGTCTGAGAGCCAGCTTACCTGGAGATACCCCTGGCTTCTCCAATGGCACTCAGGTGTCAGCAATCCCTCCTAATGCTGACCCATCTATGCCTCTCAACTGCACAACGTTTTGGTTGGTAAGCTGCTCAATCAGAGGTGTGTCATTCAGGTGCCAAAAGGGAGGGGTAATTCTGTCTAGGAAAAAAAACATTTTGTATCCCAATTGCACACTGAATGAGAAAATAACTACATATTGATCAGATAATGCAGAGATGTTGGTTGCATATATCTGCAGATATAGGGCTAAGCCCCCAGGCCGTGCGTCAAGGCCTCTCTGCCACTGGGGGTCCCTAATACTGGGTATGGGTCTGGGGTGTGGGCCCCCAATATGCCGACACAGGCTGAGTACTCCAGGGCAGCACACAAATGAAAATTAGTAAGGGTTAATAAGAAGCACATAAGTGCTATGTAGGGAAGTGAAGGTGGGATTAAAATACAAAATATATACAATGTGATAGGAAAAATAAGAGTTAATAAAGTGTTAGGGTGTGCCGACCTGGAGCAGACCAGCCCTACCAACACAGGGGGAACCACATTCCCAAACCCATCCCATAAGCAATAACATATATGTCTGGGCTTAATAGCCCAGTGTAAGGCCACATGATAATGGCTTATAACGTCTGAGAGCCAGCTTACCTGGAGATACCCCTGGCTTCTCCAATGGCACTCAGGTGTCAGCAATCCCTCCTAATGCTGACCCATCTATGCCTCTCAACTGCACAACATTTTGGTTGGTAAGCTGCTCAATCAGAGGTGTGTCATTCAGGTGCCAAAAGGGAGGGGTAATTCTGTCTAGGAAAAAAAACATTTTGTATCCCAATTGCACACTGAATGAGAAAATAACTACATATTGATCAGATAATGCAGAGATGTTGGTTGCATATATCTGCAGATATAGGGCTAAGCACCCAGGCCGTGCGTCAAGGCCTCTCTGCCACTGGGGGTCCCTAATACTGGGTATGGGTCTGGGGTGTGGGCCCCCAATATGCCGACACAGGCTGAGTACTCCAGGGCAGCACACAAATGAAAATTAGTAAGGGTTAATAAGAAGCACATAAGTGCTATGTAGGGAAGTGAAGGTGGGATTAAAATACAAAATATATACAATGTGATAGGAAAAATAAGAGTTAATAAAGTGTTAGGGTGTGCCGACCTGGAGCAGACCAGCCCTACCAACACAGGGGGAACCACATTCCCAAACCCATCCCATAAGCAATAACATATATGTCTGGGCTTAATAGCCCAGTGTAAGGCCACATGATAATGGCTTATAACGTCTGAGAGCCAGCTTACCTGGAGATACCCCTGGCTTCTCCAATGGCACTCAGGTGTCAGCAATCCCTCCTAATGCTGACCCATCTATGCCTCTCAACTGCACAACGTTTTGGTTGGTAAGCTGCTCAATCAGAGGTGTGTCATTCAGGTGCCAAAAGGGAGGGGTAATTCTGTCTAGGAAAAAAAACATTTTGTATCCCAATTGCACACTGAATGAGAAAATAACTACATATTGATCAGATAATGCAGAGATGTTGGTTGCATATATCTGCAGATATAGGGCTAAGCCCCCAGGCCGTGCGTCAAGGCCTCTCTGCCACTGGGGGTCCCTAATACTGGGTATGGGTCTGGGGTGTGGGCCCCCAATATGCCGACACAGGCTGAGTACTCCAGGGCAGCACACAAATGAAAATTAGTAAGGGTTAATAAGAAGCACATAAGTGCTATGTAGGGAAGTGAAGGTGGGATTAAAATACAAAATATATACAATGTGATAGGAAAAATAAGAGTTAATAAAGTGTTAGGGTGTGCCGACCTGGAGCAGACCAGCCCTACCAACACAGGGGGAACCACATTCCCAAACCCATCCCATAAGCAATAACATATATGTCTGGGCTTAATAGCCCAGTGTAAGGCCACATGATAATGGCTTATAACGTCTGAGAGCCAGCTTACCTGGAGATACCCCTGGCTTCTCCAATGGCACTCAGGTGTCAGCAATCCCTCCTAATGCTGACCCATCTATGCCTCTCAACTGCACAACATTTTGGTTGGTAAGCTGCTCAATCAGAGGTGTGTCATTCAGGTGCCAAAAGGGAGGGGTAATTCTGTCTAGGAAAAAAAACATTTTGTATCCCAATTGCACACTGAATGAGAAAATAACTACATATTGATCAGATAATGCAGAGATGTTGGTTGCATATATCTGCAGATATAGGGCTAAGCCCCCAGGCCGTGCGTCAAGGCCTCTCTGCCACTGGGGGTCCCTAATACTGGGTATGGGTCTGGGGTGTGGGCCCCCAATATGCCGACACAGGCTGAGTACTCCAGGGCAGCACACAAATGAAAATTAGTAAGGGTTAATAAGAAGCACATAAGTGCTATGTAGGGAAGTGAAGGTGGGATTAAAATACAAAATATATACAATGTGATAGGAAAAATAAGAGTTAATAAAGTGTTAGGGTGTGCCGACCTGGAGCAGACCAGCCCTACCAACACAGGGGGAACCACATTCCCAAACCCATCCCATAAGCAATAACATATATGTCTGGGCTTAATAGCCCAGTGTAAGGCCACATGATAATGGCTTATAACGTCTGAGAGCCAGCTTACCTGGAGATACCCCTGGCTTCTCCAATGGCACTCAGGTGTCAGCAATCCCTCCTAATGCTGACCCATCTATGCCTCTCAACTGCACAACATTTTGGTTGGTAAGCTGCTCAATCAGAGGTGTGTCATTCAGGTGCCAAAAGGGAGGGGTAATTCTGTCTAGGAAAAAAAACATTTTGTATCCCAATTGCACACTGAATGAGAAAATAACTACATATTGATCAGATAATGCAGAGATGTTGGTTGCATATATCTGCAGATATAGGGCTAAGCCCCCAGGCCGTGCGTCAAGGCCTCTCTGCCACTGGGGGTCCCTAATACTTGGTATGGGTCTGGGGTGTGGGCCCCCAATATGCCGACACAGGCTGAGTACTCCAGGGCAGCACACAAATGAAAATTAGTAAGGGTTAATAAGAAGCACATAAGTGCTATGTAGGGAAGTGAAGGTGGGATTAAAATACAAAATATATACAATGTGATAGGAAAAATAAGAGTTAATAAAGTGTTAGGGTGTGCCGACCTGGAGCAGACCAGCCCTACCAACACAGGGGGAACCACATTCCCAAACCCATCCCATAAGCAATAACATATATGTCTGGGCTTAATAGCCCAGTGTAAGGCCACATGATAATGGCTTATAACGTCTGAGAGCCAGCTTACCTGGAGATACCCCTGGCTTCTCCAATGGCACTCAGGTGTCAGCAATCCCTCCTAATGCTGACCCATCTATGCCTCTCAACTGCACAACATTTTGGTTGGTAAGCTGCTCAATCAGAGGTGTGTCATTCAGGTGCCAAAAGGGAGGGGTAATTCTGTCTAGGAAAAAAAACATTTTGTATCCCAATTGCACACTGAATGAGAAAATAACTACATATTGATCAGATAATGCGCATCATTTCAGCCGAGTCGGGTGCGGTCCAAAAGGGCCACCCCGGGGGGGCGCGGTGCAGTGTCCGCAGGTTGGACGGGGGGGGGGGGGGGTCACAGGCAGCCTGCACTGCTGTCTGCTATACCCTGCAGACAGCAGTAGCAGAGGAGGTGAATGGATGCCTGTGAGCGGCATCCATTCACCTCCCGGACAAGGGGTGGACGGGGGCTGGGGGCAGCCCAGCAGATTACCTTAGTGCTGGGCTTGCCCCCAGCGCAGCATTCCGGGTCCTGGCGGCGGCGATCGGAGATGACATAATCTCCAAGCGGCAGGGGGGATGCGACAGTGGTGTAAAAGGGTGCAAACGCAGGGTCACACCCGGCTTGAAGCAGGGATCAAAAACCCGGATGCGACCTGGCGTTTTTGGTATAAAAGGGGTACTATTAACTAGTCTATGAATCTGATGTAGATGATGTAGATCACTTTTCTTTGTGGTTACAACATACTTCCCTCCAATTGAAAACTACAGTCAGGAAAATTACAGTAGGATGCGCCAAGCGCCTTTGTAAGGGGCGTGTCACACAGTGCCCAAAGGGCGTGTCTAACTCCACATGGAGCAGTACGGATGGTGTAATGGTTAGCATTACTGCCTCACAGCACTGAGGTAATGGGTTCAATTCCCACCATGGCTCTAACTGTGTGGAGTTTGTATATTCTCCCCATACTTGCGTGGGTTTCCTCCTGGTACTCCAGTTTCCTCCCACAATCCAAAAATATACTGGTAGGTTAATTGGCTTCCAACAAAATTAACCCTGGAATGTGTGTGTGTGTGTGGTAGGGATTAGATTGTAAGCTCCACTGGAGCAGGGACTGATGTGAATGTTCAAGTATTCTCTGTAAAGCGCTGTGAAATATGTGTGCGCTATATAAGAAACTGTTAATAAATAAATAAACCTATGGGCGTGTCTATGCCTAAATGCTTATTGTGAGATATTTCTATAGAACATTAAGTCTATAGAATTTTTGAAAGGTTTTTTTTTTTTGAAAGAATGATTTTTATTTCAAAGCATCATATAGATAGAACCATACATTGCCTGAATAAAAGTATGCAGACTTCCAGCAACAGTACAGAAAACTAAATGTAGAGGGTGATTCAGACCTGCTTGATTGGCTGCAAGTAACTTTTTCGGTACATCTTTCTAGTATGGCGTAGGACAGTGGTTCCCAAACTTTTTTTAAATCCCAACACCCAAGAGCAGTGGTTCTCAACCTCGGTCATCAGGACTCCCCAACAGTGTACATTTTCCAGGCCTCCATGCAGGATCACAGGTGAAATACTTTGCTCCACCTGTGATCTTTTAAAATGTGTCAGTGAATAATGAGTGCACCTGCCGGGTGACCTGGAAAACGCAGACTGTTGGGGGGTCCTGAGGACCGAGGTTGGGACCCACAGACCTAGAGAGAGTATCCGAATTTTTTTCACAGCAGCACTAGGCTAAAAGTTTCTTTATTGAAAAATGCCAAAAAAATATATATTTAGTTGATTGTTTATATCGTACTTAAAAGTAATTATGTGGTGAGGCAAGTGATTCACTTCTGTTATCACATATTTTACGATTGGCAGCCACCAGCACTGATTTTGCCTATTATTTTGACCATATTTATAATTACATGACCAGATTAATGTTTTATTCTCAAGACACTGTTATAAATACTCGCAGAGGTTTTCTCAATGCCACAAATCCTTTTCCAGGATGAGCTGAATTAAAACAGTAATAAAACCCACAATAAATATGACTGTTTGTTTTAGAGCAGTATTGGAGTTTAGGGGATTTACTAGTATCAGGGTAGAACAGAAAGCAGTTTATTAACCCCTGGGGTCAGTGTGATACTGACAGGTGTCACAACTGAAGATGTACTGTAACAAGAGACTGTTTAGAATTGGTAACGGTGAGCTGCGGTTATACAGTAGTGAAGAGTTTTCTCCTTCATCCACTAGGTGGCACTGGAGTTACAGTGGGGAATAGAGGGCGACCACTAGGAGCATGGGCACTTTAAGAAATTTACAAGTGTGGCTGACTCCTCCCCTCTACTTCCCCATCCCAGGCAGTCTTAGAATGTGCCCGGGGAGCTGGGTGCAACAGTTTTGTCCTCTTAGGGCAAATAGAAATTTTTATTTCATTTATGTTTGTTTTTACACCTTTTAACATTGAGGACAGACAGGCAGCTTCTGCCGACTGCCTGTCTGCGTCGCGGGAGCTGCCGGGGGGACCCCAGCGCCACTGCTCGCGGTCTGCGCGGGGGTCCCCGGCTCCTGGGACCGCCGTCCCAGAGTGACTGGACGCCGCTGCATGCGGCCGCGCCTCAGTCCGCACAGCCTCACCGCCGCCGGCCAGCAGGCAGGGTATGTATATCCCGGCTCCCCGCTAGCAGGGGAGTCCGGGCAATGGGCGGTGTAAACAGCGCGTCTTTTTCCTGAAAAGCGCGCCATAGAAGCTGCCGGGGGGACCCCATCGCCACTGCTTGCGGTTTGCGCCAGGGTCCCCGGCTCCTGAGACCTCTGTCCCAGAGTGATGCAGCTTGCGTCACGATCCCTACTCGGAGCTAACCGGGTGGGGAGCGTACAGCGGGGTTTGCTCCCAGTGACCAGGTGCTTCCCCAGCTAAAACGCAGCTTGGGCGGCCATTTTAATATGCTTGGCCCCCATGCATGCTGCTGGAGGCTCCTGACTGCTGCTGCTAGGGAGTCCTGTGCTCCAGCATGTCCTAGTCTCCCAGTAACTGCATCTATGGCTGCAGCTGCTCCCCCAAGTTCTGGGATATCAGACAGTGGGGTTTAGAGCATGGTAGGACAGTATTGGGCTGTATGTAAATTAGGTCATAGCACCCCTGTGTTATATACCATGGTGTTTATGGCCTGTGGCAGCTCATCTCCTTATACTGTCTCTCCTGTCCAGTGATTCTATCTCTGGTTACCTATACCTACTCTCTCTCTCTCTCTCTCTCTCTCTCTCTCTCTCTGTGTGTGTGTAGTGTATACGTATATACTGTATATTGGCAGGTGAAATCTCCAGAGCTCTGCAGAGAGTAACCTGCATGAAAGGTACAACTCAGTTTACACTGTTATCTGAGAACACTGTGATAGACAGCATCTAACCCTGGGTTATCATCCCATAGGGATAGCCCTGTCTGGCCTCCTCAGATCACTGAGGTGATGTCCCCTTTGTCCTCAGAGGCCACAAGGGGAGATTTTTATGTAGCCTCTGCTTGCAAGCCTTACAAGTGTCTCTTTGCCTTGTACCCCTCATTTCTTACATAAAGAGATGGTGTCCCTAGCATTATTACAGAGTCAGAGTGGACATGCAGATTTGGGGGAAGAGTTTGCAGACAGCAGGGTCATACAGAGGACAAGGGCAGCTTCAGCTCTTGCAGTTTTGTTACATTGTAAGATACAGTGCACAGACTCTTGCAGTGCTGTCAGTACACATGCTATGCTGCCATTACAGGTGACACAGAGGTCACTGCCTTACTCTGAGGCCAGGCTACAGTGTACAGATACAGTGTACACATACTGAGGGCAGCAGCAGCAGCCACATCTCTTGCTGGGCTGTCAGTACACATGCTCGGCTGCCATTACAGGTGACACAGAGGCCACTGCCTTCCTCTGAGGCCAGGCTACAGTGTACTACAGATACAGTGTACACATACCAAGGGCAGCAGCAGCCACAGCTCTTGCTGTGCTGTTAGTGTCCACAGCTCTTGCTCTGCTGTTAGTGTTGTACCACATGTTATGCTGAGATTACAAGTGACACATAGGTCACTGCCTTACTCTGAGGACAGGCTACAGTGTACACATACAGAGGAAAGCCTACAGCTCTTGTTGTGCTGTTACTGTGTTGTGTCACATGCTATGCTGAGGTTACATGTGACACAGGTCTCTGCCTCACTCGGAGGCCAAGTTGGGTACACCAAAGTACAAGGCTTGTATCTGTACTGGGTACACATACAGAGCTGGTACCTGTGTGAGTACTGTTTGGTACAAAGCACATAGCCAAACGACTGGGTGTCTGGACTATTTAAAAAAATTACAGACATTTTAAGAATCAGGATGGTTTAAGCAAAATCGTTCTTTTTGTGTGAGCATCACCCAGGCTACCATTGTTTATTACCTTCTCCCTGCAATTGGCAGGGCACAAGAATAAAAACAACCAATTTGTACACTCCGATGTTGGTACTTTAACCAGGAATAATGTTCTGTTTAAGGAGAGCTGGTAGCTTTCTGGGTGGATACAGCTGTCAAAAAAAAAAATAAAAAAAAAATTGGTTGGTGAAATTCTCTGCTAAATTACATTAGCAAGCCTTATATAATGATTCCAATTGCCAATGAAAATGGCCGTGTCTGTTTCAGCGACATGCTGGGATGTGTAGTTTCACAGGAGCTAGAAGGCCGCAGGTTGTACATGCCTGCTCTAGAGCGTAAGCCAGTTTTGGCAGTCACATACAGTAGGTGGGGTCTAATGAACGATACGACCATATTGCTAACACTATCAGTTCTTATACTACTACTCCCAGCATCCGCCGCCATACACTACTTTCCTATATACAGTTTCCCAGAGTGTTTGTGCCACAATAAATATAACAAAAGGCATTGTAACCCCTCCGCATCATTTCAGCCGAGTCGGGTGCGGTCCAAAAGGGCCACCCCGGGGGGGCGCGGTGCAGTGTCCGCAGGTTGGACGGGGGGGGGGGGGGGTCACAGGCAGCCTGCACTGCTGTCTGCTATACCCTGCAGACAGCAGTAGCAGAGGAGGTGAATGGATGCCTGTGAGCGGCATCCATTCACCTCCCGGACAAGGGGTGGACGGGGGCTGGGGGCAGCCCAGCAGATTACCTTAGTGCTGGGCTTGCCCCCAGCGCAGCATTCCGGGTCCTGGCGGCGGCGATCGGAGATGACATAATCTCCAAGCGGCAGGGGGGATGCGACAGTGGTGTAAAAGGGTGCAAACGCAGGGTCACACCCGGCTTGAAGCAGGGATCAAAAACCCGGATGCGACCTGGCGTTTTTGGTATAAAAGGGGTACTATTAACTAGTCTATGAATCTGATGTAGATGATGTAGATCACTTTTCTTTGTGGTTACAACATACTTCCCTCCAATTGAAAACTACAGTCAGGAAAATTACAGTAGGATGCGCCAAGCGCCTTTGTAAGGGGCGTGTCACACAGTGCCCAAAGGGCGTGTCTAACTCCACATGGAGCAGTACGGATGGTGTAATGGTTAGCATTACTGCCTCACAGCACTGAGGTAATGGGTTCAATTCCCACCATGGCTCTTACTGTGTGGAGTTTGTATATTCTCCCCATACTTGCGTGGGTTTCCTCCTGGTACTCCAGTTTCCTCCCACAATCCAAAAATATACTGGTAGGTTAATTGGCTTCCAACAAAATTAACCCTGGAATGTGTGTGTGTGTGTGGTAGGGATTAGATTGTAAGCTCCACTGGGGCAGGGACTGATGTGAATGTTCAAGTATTCTCTGTAAAGCGCTGTGAAATATGTGTGCGCTATATAAGAAACTGTTAATAAATAAATAAACCTATGGGCGTGTCTATGCCTAAATGCTTATTGTGAGATATTTCTATAGAACATTAAGTCTATAGAATTTTTGAAAGGTTTTTTTTTTTTTTGAAAGAATGATTTTTATTTCAAAGCATCATATAGATAGAACCATACATTGCCTGAATAAAAGTATGCAGACTTCCAGCAACAGTACAGAAAACTAAATGTAGAGGGTGATTCAGACCTGCTTGATTGGCTGCAAGTAACTTTTTCGGTACATCTTTCTAGTATGGCGTAGGACAGTGGTTCCCAAACTTTTTTTAAATCCCAACACCCAAGAGCAGTGGTTCTCAACCTCGGTCATCAGGACTCCCCAACAGTGTACATTTTCCAGGCCTCCATGCAGGATCACAGGTGAAATACTTTGCTCCACCTGTGATCTTTTAAAATGTGTCAGTGAATAATGAGTGCACCTGCCGGGTGACCTGGAAAACGCAGACTGTTGGGGGGTCCTGAGGACCGAGGTTGGGACCCACAGACCTAGAGAGAGTATCAGAATTTTTTTCACAGCAGCACTAGGCTAAAAGTTTCTTTATTGAAAAATGCCAAAAAAATATATATTTAGTTGATTGTTTATATCGTACTTAAAAGTAATTATGTGGTGAGGCAAGTGATTCACTTCTGTTATCACATATTTTACGATTGGCAGCCACCAGCACTGATTTTGCCTATTATTTTGACCATATTTATAATTACATGACCAGATTAATGTTTTATTCTCAAGACACTGTTATAAATACTCGCAGAGGTTTTCTCAATGCCACAAATCCTTTTCCAGGATGAGCTGAATTAAAACAGTAATAAAACCCACAATAAATATGACTGTTTGTTTTAGAGCAGTATTGGAGTTTAGGGGATTTACTAGTATCAGGGTAGAACCCCTGGGGTCAGTGTGATACTGACAGGTGTCACAACTGAAGATGTACTGTAACAAGAGACTGTTTAGAATTGGTAACGGTGAGCGGCGGTTATACAGTAGTGAAGAGTTTTCATAAAAGTGTAGAAAGAGGTGTTTATATAAAGAAGGGGCAACATGCATGGGTAGAAATATTTGTGAACTGAACGTAGCAGCTGCCTGGTGAGTTGGCGGGGTACCACAGGCGATTCCCCACCCTAGCAGATGGGGGCCTTAAGAGCTGCAGAGTTATTCAAGTTGGGTCAAAATCTTCTTGTTGCGAACCACGGTGAAGGCAGATACATCTGACCATATCACCCTCCTTCTGTCATCCGTAGGACACAGAAATTAGTGTTCCTGCCCTTTTTGTGTCTGGGACTTTGCGCCCTTCCGCTGCCCCCCTGGTGCGCTGACACCCCGTTGCAAACTTTCTCATCCGCCCCCCCTGCATGCACTGAAACGCTGATGAGCTCTCTGCTGAAAGCTGTGTGTCTGTTGTTACAGATGTAGCCCGCCACCGTCCCCCATGCTGTTACCACTGCTGAAGTCCTGAGAAGTGAGCGGCATGGCAGCTCTTTAAAGTGACAAATCCCCCCCCCCCCGCCACAACGCTAAGCTGCTCTCTGCTAGCAGTGGCTGTCAGCTCTTCCTGCCGGCTAAGCCTCTCTCTCTCGCCTCACCCTCTCTCTCTCTCTCTCTCGCCTCAGAAGGCACCTTTTGAACCATTAAGGTCGGCGGACCTTAAGTTTCTCACATGGAAGCTGGTATTCTTGTTGGCAGTGGCATCAGCGAAGAGGGTGTCAGAGTTAGGAGCATTGTCATGCAAGTCTCCTTTCTTGATATTTCATGAGGATAGGGCAGTTCTTCGGACGGTACCTCAGTTTTTACCAAAAGTAGTCTCTGCTTTCCATCTAAACCAGGAGATAGTTCTACCTGTGTTTCAACCCCCAGAGGGTTCTAGAAAAAGGGACAAATTGAGGAATTTGGATGTTGTGCGTGCATTACGCATTTATGTGGACAGAGTTAAGAGTGTCAGAAAGACTGACACCTTGTTAGTGTTGTATGACATACACAAGATTGGTTGGCCGGCATCTAAGCAGACCATTGCTAGGTGGTTGCGCTCTGTGATAGCTTTTGCATACACTAAAGTTGGAAGGCCTGTTCCGGCAAGGATAAATGCGCATACCACCAGGTCAGTTGCCACCTCTTGGGCGGTTCGACATGGGGCAACAGCTGAGCAGGTTTGCAGGGCTGCCACTTGGTCATCTGTTCATACTTTTGCCAAATTCTATAGGTTCCATGAGTTCGCGTCGGAGGACGCATCATTCGGGCGAGCAGTGATGAGAGCTGCAGACCTGAGCGTACCCACACAAAGGACCGGCTCTGGAACGTCCCAGTGTTGAGCTGTGTCACCAGGACCATTGAAAGAGAAAAAGGGATTTTTGTAAGAACTTACCGTTCGAATCCCTTTCTCTGATATGGTCCTGGTGACACAGCGATCCCTCCCTTAGGCTCAGTAAGTATGCCAGTGTTCATGATGTTCATGTTTAATTGGTTAAAGTAACAGTTATTGTTAAAAAATGTGCATATAATATGTGCAGGCGTTTGTACTGAGTTAATGTATTCCAGTGGCTTTGAAAGATTGAACTGAAGAGTCCGGGATGCAGTAGGGGAGGAGCCTACCCTCTAAAAGATTTAGGATAGGTGCCTGGCTCCTTCGGACCCTCCTACATCCCAGTGTTGAGCTGTGTCACCAGGACCATATCAGAGAAAGGGATTCGAACGGTAAGTTCTTACAAAAATCCCTTTTTTGTGTATTTCAAAAATGTAAAGAAATAAAAAAAGTTTGGACATTTTCCGAGCAACAATCTGGTTGGAACAAATATTTTAACGACATTTTGGGTGCCACGAACGGTGAAACGGTGTCAAGGCATGCATTATATGTAATAGTAGAGTGCAAGACTAATAAAAAGACTAATAAAGAGATTACATCTCCATATGTGCCAAAGTGGTTTGTGCAAAAGGCTAGTGAACAGCTAACGAACCCAATACACCAATCATGTCCAAACTATGGCCCGCCAGCTGTTGTGAAACTGCAAGTCCCATCATGCCTTGCCACAGTTCTGCTATTAGGGAATACTAAAACTATGGCAAGGCATGCTGGGATGTGTAGTTTCAAAACAGCTAAAGGGCGCTTAGTGACAAACGAGCTTTAAAATCAAAGTCAATTGTTTGGTGACCCGACTCCCAGGCTGCACGTCACCTGGATTTCTCCTCGCACCCTTCGCGCACAGTAGGGCAATAAGCTGCATCTAGTTTATTTAGGGCGCAAAAATGCAGCCAACAAGACCAGGGCAAGGGCTGCGAACAATTCATTAGCTCCCACTACATTAGGCAAGAGCTACGGGTGCACAAAACAATTGAATCACCATTATATGTTGTTTAGCACCTTACATAAATTATATATATATTTTTTATTATTATTATTTTAATATGCAGTACAGTAAGACCAGCAACCCTTACCACCAGCATAGCTCTGCCCCAACACTCATGAAGCACCGCCTACATGTTTTGATTGGCCCACAATCCAATCAGTCAAAGAAAATGGATCACCATCAATAGGTAAAAACATTGATGGTCATCCATTGCACAATAGTGTGTATGCACTATTGTCATCAATTGCAAAGACGTCCATCCCTAAAGCTGTGCACATACAGTGCAAGTGAGCCTCTGTGCTAAGTTTGCAGTTAAGCACAGATGGCTCAGCATTGTGTGCTGAACAATCTGTCATCGCCAGTGTTCTCTGGTGTGAGAACACTGGCGATGACTAGATTTATAACTGGATGCAGTGTAAATCTAGTCAGGCAACAGCGACGCGCGGGACCGCGCAATCGTCATCACCAGAGGGTATACACGTGGAGTGATCCTTTTTTCATTTCTAAGCGATCTAGTCAGATCACTTAGAAATAAGCCTCATATTCCCCTGGGCGGGATGTATTAATGTAAATCGCCAGCCGCCGCGATGCTACCGCATATATACTAACATATGCGGCTAGCATCGGGTTGCGGTGACGGAGACCCCCGCGATACCTGTAATGTGGTGTGCGGGGGTCTCCGCCACATCCTGGCGGCTGTCAGTGTCCCCCTGCCTCTCCTCCTCCTCCCTACAGCCGGATGTCCTCCCGGCTGTGACACCTGCTGAGGGAGGAGTAGATCGATGGAGGATGGGTCGCAAGGACGGCGGGCGGCGATAGAAGCCCATAGGCATCTATAGGGTATCGCCACCCAGAGGTGGAGATACCCTGCCAGGCGGAGATGGGGCGGACGGATAATGGTACATAGGAAAATGCGGTAAAACCCCCGTTTTATCACATTTTCCCTTTAGTACATCCCGCCCCCTGTGTGTATGCCCCATTAGGATGGTAGATAATACAGTATACACTTTAGACTACAGTATAACTAATGTGACAATAATCCCTGTATAACCATCCAGCAAGCAATCCCGGCGGGTGACATGTACTTGGTGTCACCTGAACGCAGCAGTGATCCCAGCCTATATACAGTATGCCCAGTTATCCTACATCTGCACTAATGGCTATGTGCAGTTTGCTAGCCTGTACGGTTTGGCTCACCTGTATCTCACCACATTGGCATGCCGGGCACATATTTACCATTACACTCACATGTGTTTATTATCATAGAACATAGCAAAGCGCGCATAGCTACTGCAGCAGAGAGAGAACATATGGTATACACACAGAGGCTTCCCATAGATTATAATCTGGTCTATATACACCTGTGTCACACTTTGGGAAAGCAGATAGATAATATACAGTGTATAATAATGCAGACAGCACTGGGGCTGAGATATTACAACCTGAGCCATAGAGTAGCGCTGCTGAGGATACACTGGTATGCCCATACACATAGATATCCCCAGGAGCACCATGCAGCAGCCCTGTGGGAGTCACATACATGACCAACATACAGACTGAGCTCCAGTCCTCACCCACAGGTTGCTCAATGCTCAGGGGGTGTTCTGCACATGTGCACTTACCAGCCGCTTCTTCTACGCAGGGGCATGGCGTCCCAGTCAGTGACTGCCTCCATCAGAACAGCCGGCAGAGTGCTCATGTAGGGGGAGCAGCAGTGATGACGATGCATTATGTGCCAGGTGTAGTTCCAGCAGCTGCCAATAGGTGGCGATGGTGCGGCACAGCGTGAATGACGTCACTGCATTGTAGCTACGAGATACACGAACAGTCCGTGTATGAGTAGCTGGTACAGTGGCTTGTATATTTTTTCCAGTGGAGGGGATTTCATCAGGAAAATGCTGCCCTGGTACAATACGGGGGCCAGTACTAGAAGTACTGGGGCCCTCTGCCTGCTGGTTCCCAAATATTAGGCCCTTTATGACTTCCTCTTGAAAGTGCATAAATGTCCCCCTCTGGCCGGTAGAACGGAATAGCACGTAAGCGTTATACAGTGCCATCTGGATGATATACACGGCCAGCTTCTTGTACCAGATTTTTGTTTTCCGCAGGGCACTGTACGGCTTCAGTACCTGATCTGAAAGATCCACTCCGCCCATGTACTTATTGTAATCCAGGATACAATTAGGTTTGGAGGTGTGGGTACTGGTACCTCGTACAGGGACGGAGGTGGTACTGTCTCCGTGAATTGTTGTCAGTATAAGGACATCCCTCTTGTCCTTATATTTGACCAACAACATATTTTCGGTGCATATTCCCCTGCTTTCACCCCTTCTCATTACTTGGGCAATGTGCGTTTTTGGGAGGCCTCTTTGGTTCTTGCGCACAGTACCGCAAGCTGCTGTACCTCTTGAACCAAGGGCCTTAAACAGGGGGATGCTGGTGTAAAAGTTATCCACATAGAGGTGATAACCTTTATCCAGGAAGGGGTGCACTAAATCCCAGACAATTTTTCCACTAACACCTACGAGGGAGGGGGGGCATTCTGGCGGTTCAATTCTTGAATCCTTCCCTTCATATACCCTAAACCTGTGGGTGTACCCTGAGGTGCTTTCACACAGCTTATACATTTTTATGCCATACCTTGCCCTCTTACTGGGAAGGTACTGGCGGAATTTAACCCTTCCTTTAAAATGTATAAGGGACTCGTCAATACAAATAAATTTTTCAGGGATGTACATCTCTGCAAATTTGGCACTGAAATGATCAATGACCGGCCTGACTTTGAATAGCCGGTCAAAGGTGGGATCATCTCTGGGAGGGCACTGTGCATTATCGTTGTAATGCAAAAATGTAAGGATCGTCTCAAATCGAGCCCGGGGCATGGCCATACGGTAAAATTGGGTGCTGTACAGAACATCTGTACTCCAATATTGCCTAATTTCTGGTTTTTTTACTATGCCCATATGAAACACCAGACCCCAAAACGTCATCATCTCTACTGCATCTACAGGGGTCCACCTAGCAAATGATGACGTGGGGTTTTGAGCAATAAACTGCTGGGCATATAAATTAGTTTGGTCCACCATTAAATTTATAAAATCATCAGAGAAAAATAATTTGAAAAAGTCAATTTCTCTGAGACCTGTGGAATCAAATTGGATTCCTGGCATGGCCAAAAACTCAGGAACCTGGGGCACAAAATTGTCTGGTGGTGGGGTCCATACGAGATCAATTATTGGGGGGGTCTCAGCTGCTCTACGGGGGCGTCTTTGAGGGGGTCCCTCATCACCAGAGGAGGAAGAGGAGCTTAAGACAAATCCTTCAAATTCCCCGCTTGCATCACTGGCTGTGTCAGAGTCAGAGGCAAGCATGGCATATGCCTCCTCCGCTGAATACATTCTTCTGGATGACTGGGATGACATTTGGGATGACATTTGGGATGCCATTTTTATTTTTGTGTTACTGGTAGTGAAATGTTTCAACACGTGTATAGTGTAGGGGGGGGGTACAAACTTTATTTCAACCCGGGGGGTATGTAGTGTGTAGTGTGTATGTAGTGCAGAAAAAAAAAATACTTTATACAGGAATTTGATCCCAATAAAAAAAAAAAAATTGAAGGGGTTAAAAAAAAAAAAAAAGGTCCTGCGCCAAAAATTGAGCACAGATGTTGGTCAGTAACGTCCGTCACTGAACAGCGCTCAAAGGCAACAGGAATTTGATCAAAAAAAAAAAAAAATAGATCAACCCTGTGCCGAAAAAGCTGATCAGTGATGTACGTCACTGATCAGCGCACAGTGGCCACAGGACACTCACAAAATCACAGTGTGTGTAAAAAAAAAAATTAAAAAAAGACCCCACAGCACTCTCAAAAAAAAAAAAAGGTGATCAGTGATGCGACACTGATTACCAGTGAGGGGCAGCAGGTGCACAACCTTTGGTGCAACTGACAGTGCAACTGGCAGCAACTGACAGGTATATATATAAAAAAAAAAACCCTGCGCCCCCAAAAAGTTGCTGATCAGCACAGATATACTGATCAGCACAAAAGGGGGGGGGGTAGCAGACACAAAATATACACTCTCTATCACTCTCTGTCACTATCTCTCACTATCTCTCACTATCTCTCACTATCTCTCACTATCTCTCACTATCTCTCACTATCTCTCACTATCTCTCACTATCTCTCACTATCTCTCACTATCTCTCACTATCTCTCACTATCTCTCACTATCTCTCACTATCTCTCACTCTAGGACACTGCAGCAGCAGCACTGACAGTTATATGTATAAAAAAAAACCTGCACCCCCAAAAAGGGGGGGTAGCAGACACAAAATATACACTCTCTATCACTCTCTGTCACTATCTCTCTCTATCTCTCTATCTCTCACTATCTCTCACTATCTATCACTCTATGACACTGCAGCAGCAGCACTGACAGTTATATATATAAAAAAAAAACCTGCACCCCCAAAAAGGGGGGGTAGCAGACACAAATCTCTCTATCTGTCACTATCTATCACTATCTATCACTATCTATCACTATCTATCACTATCTATCACTATCTATCACTATCTATCACTATCTATCACTATCTATCACTATCTATCACTATCTATCACTATCTATCACTCTATGACACTGCAGCAGCAGCACTGACAGTTATTTATATATAAAAAACCCTGCACCCCCAAAAAGGGGGGGTAGCAGACACAAAATATAGCTCTCTCTGTCACTATCTCTCTATCTCTCTCTATCTCTCTCTCTATCTCTCTCTCTATCTCTCTCTCTATCACACTGCAGCAGCAGCAGGAAGTCCCAAGAAGTCAGATCCAGGAAGCGTCCAGCACGCTACAAGCAGTGATCAGGTGATCAGGTAAGGTATTTGCAAGGATCAGGTAAGTATTAGCAAGGATCAGGTCAGTATCACGGCAGATAGGCACGGTGACCGCTCTGCACGCTATTCCAGACCGGAATGGCGTCTGCAGCGCAGTCACCGTTAGTTTAAATGTCGCGCCTTGGCTGTGATTGGCTGTCGGTCCGACGGACCAATCACAGCCTTGGGGGCAGGTGGGGTGAGGGTGGGGTGAGGTGTCATCGTCACCGATGACCCCCTCATGCCCCCTGACGCCCGGCGGTGATTGACACCTGTGTTACCGAGCGTCTGATTCGCTGGTAACACAGGAAACCGCTGTGAATGGCTGTTCACACTGAACAGCCAATCACAGCGATCGCCGACGGGGGGGCGGCATCGCAGCCCCCCCTGGGCATGCAGGGACATGTCTGCTGTCAGGGACAGCAGACATCGTCCCTCTGTCACTGCGTCTCTAGACGCAGTGACAGTTTAAAGTCGTGACGTACATTTATGCCATGTGTCGGGAAGAACATCCCGGCCATGACGTAAATGTACGTCAAATGTCGGGAAGGGGTTAATATTTCGCTGTCCTTAATAAATGAATCAATAAACATCATGTTTTAGCCAATTCTCTGTTTCTTGGGTCACTTTATTAATGTACCTATAACATTAATCAGAACATTAATATATGCTAACCTAGATTGCCCCTTGTAGGAATACTTTATCTTTCTTTGCTTCCAAGTCTAATACATATTCCTGGGTGCGCCTCCCCCATTACCAATTGATACTTAATATAGTAATGCAGGGGTGAGATAGCTATACCAATTACAGGCCGTGCGGATTGATAACCTCTATCTATTAACCGGTATCAGCGGTATCAGATGGTCGAAAGTCATCAGGTCGACATACTGCAAAGTCGACATGGGTCTAGGTCGACAGGTCATTAGGTCAACATGGTCTAGGTCGACTGGGTTTTTCACTGGAATTTTGGTTTTTTTTTTGAGCCGACATGTGCTGACAGGCGGAATTTCATGCCCTACCATCCACTAGGGCAGGCGTTCCCAACCACGGTCCTCAGGACACACCAACAGTGCAGGTTTTAGTGATATCCAGGCTTCAGCACAGATGGATTAATCCAAATCACAGGTACTAATTAAGTCACCTGTGCTCAAGCCTGGATATCATTAAAACCTGTAATGTTGGTGTGCCTTGAGGACCGTGGTTGGGAATGCCTGCACTAGGGTGTGGTAGGAGAATAACATAGAGTGCCAAGCACAGCCAGACATGCGAGGGGATGCGGTGCACTTAATCCTGTGTCCATGTTGACTGTGTCGGCATTCGGGTAAAAAAAAAAAGTACAAAACCCCATGTTGAGCTAGACCATTTCGACCTAATGCTTTTTTGGACCAAATGACCTGTTGACCTTGACCCATGTTAACCTTGCAGTATGTTGACCTAATGACTGTCGACAATCTTTAGGTCGACCATATGATCCTTACCTGTTTCAGCAAGGAGTGTGAGGCCAATTTCTCTCCAGGGAATGGAGAAATATCTGTGTTTAGAGCCAGACTAGAATCACGTCTGTCTGTACGGGTTGCCCGTCAGGCCGCGCCCGCAGACAATAGATCGGGTATCATTTTTTTTTTTTTTTTATGTATGTTTGACAAAGGCCATACACTTCATTGGAGGTGAAGATCCGCAGACGAAGGCCAGAGCATACAGCTAATTGCTGCCGATCCTACTATTAAAAAAGAAAAAGGAATGTATTGTATACACAGAACATCAAACATGCCTTCCAACTTTTACCAATAGATCAGTGGGACCTGCATGCAGCTGGCCCTGGAAAGGGGTGGGGCTATGTGCAACGGGGGCGGGACCGGGCATCGAGGCCCCGGGTTTTCCATCTTCTTTGCCAGCGTACCCAGCCCCGTCTCTCCTTGCTGCACCTATCCAGCAATCACCGGCTGCCCCACAAAGCAGAGCAGCCATGATCACCTCCCCTCAAGGGACATCAGGGCAGGCTCCAAATAGCGGGACCGTACCACTGTAATCAGGACAGTTGGGAGGAATGCTATTCGTTTTCGGGACTTGTCTCCTGTCCTACATAACAGTTTATAGATGCTGTGACCAGGGGTGAGGGTCATTAAGTCAACAGTAATTAGATCTATTGGTCTGCAGTGAAAAGGTCTACATATGAAAAAGATCGACCTGGTTTAAATTGACGCTGAAAATGGTCGACACAATCCAAAAGGCTGCATGAAAAAGGTCAACACAGGAATAGGTCGACATGAGTTATTAAAGAAAATTGTGTATGTGGAAATCTGCTGACACGGGCACTGTATAAGTGTACAGCGACACGGACACACAGCTCCAATTTCTATTCACTTTTTCTTAATGCACTTTTTTAATTTTAACCTATTTTGCTGTTTTGTGCCAATGAATAAACTGTATATTCTACGCAGGGGCAGAGCGTCCATGGCGTCCCAGTCAGTGACTACCTCCATCAGAGCAGCCGTAATGGTAATTGGTCTGTACACAGTCTCCGTCCTGCCCCCACTTAAAGTTATTCCTCCTGGTTATATATGGTGGCTAATTATTAATATTATGTAGTTTGAGCAGAAAATATTGTGGTATCAGTGGATGAGTCAAAAACTCAGGCTGCTCCCGGATCCGAAGGCGCTACACCCCACGCCCCTGAAACAGCAGACACTGGAGGAGGATTCGAACCCGTGGTGGCTCAGCCTGAGTGGCTGTCCCAGACGCTGAACTAACGGTACACGCCACTGTACCAGCCACTCATACACGGACTGTCCGTGTATCTCGTAGCTACAATGCAGTGACGTCATTCACGCTGTGCCGCACCATCGCCACCTATTGGCAGCTGCTGGAACTACACCTGGCACATGGAAAAAAACATTTTGTATCCCAATTGCACACTGAATGAGAAAATAACTACATATTGATCAGATAATGCAGAGATGTTGGTTGCATATATCTGCAGATATAGGGCTAAGCCCCCAGGCCGTGCGTCAAGGCCTCTCTGCCACTGGGGGTCCCTAATACTGGGTATGGGTCTGGGGTGTGGGCCCCCAATATGCCGACACAGGCTGAGTACTCCAGGGCAGCACACAAATGAAAATTAGTAAGGGTTAATAAGAAGCACATAAGTGCTATGTAGGGAAGTGAAGGTGGGATTAAAATACAAAATATATACAATGTGATAGGAAAAATAAGAGTTAATAAAGTGTTAGGGTGTGCCGACCTGGAGCAGACCAGCCCTACCAACACAGGGGGAACCACATTCCCAAACCCATCCCATAAGCAATAACATATATGTCTGGGCTTAATAGCCCAGTGTAAGGCCACATGATAATGGCTTATAACGTCTGAGAGCCAGCTTACCTGGAGATACCCCTGGCTTCTCCAATGGCACTCAGGTGTCAGCAATCCCTCCTAATGCTGACCCATCTATGCCTCTCAACTGCACAACATTTTGGTTGGTAAGCTGCTCAATCAGAGGTGTGTCATTCAGGTGCCAAAAGGGAGGGGTAATTCTGTCTAGGAAAAAAAACATTTTGTATCCCAATTGCACACTGAATGAGAAAATAACTACATATTGATCAGATAATGCAGAGATGTTGGTTGCATATATCTGCAGATATAGGGCTAAGCCCCCAGGCCGTGCGTCAAGGCCTCTCTGCCACTGGGGGTCCCTAATACTGGGTATGGGTCTGGGGTGTGGGCCCCCAATATGCCGACACAGGCTGAGTACTCCAGGGCAGCACACAAATGAAAATTAGTAAGGGTTAATAAGAAGCACATAAGTGCTATGTAGGGAAGTGAAGGTGGGATTAAAATACAAAATATATACAATGTGATAGGAAAAATAAGAGTTAATAAAGTGTTAGGGTGTGCCGACCTGGAGCAGACCAGCCCTACCAACACAGGGGGAACCACATTCCCAAACCCATCCCATAAGCAATAACATATATGTCTGGGCTTAATAGCCCAGTGTAAGGCCACATGATAATGGCTTATAACGTCTGAGAGCCAGCTTACCTGGAGATACCCCTGGCTTCTCCAATGGCACTCAGGTGTCAGCAATCCCTCCTAATGCTGACCCATCTATGCCTCTCAACTGCACAACATTTTGGTTGGTAAGCTGCTCAATCAGAGGTGTGTCATTCAGGTGCCAAAAGGGAGGGGTAATTCTGTCTAGGAAAAAAAACATTTTGTATCCCAATTGCACACTGAATGAGAAAATAACTACATATTGATCAGATAATGCAGAGATGTTGGTTGCATATATCTGCAGATATAGGGCTAAGCACCCAGGCCGTGCGTCAAGGCCTCTCTGCCACTGGGGGTCCCTAATACTGGGTATGGGTCTGGGGTGTGGGCCCCCAATATGCCGACACAGGCTGAGTACTCCAGGGCAGCACACAAATGAAAATTAGTAAGGGTTAATAAGAAGCACATAAGTGCTATGTAGGGAAGTGAAGGTGGGATTAAAATACAAAATATATACAATGTGATAGGAAAAATAAGAGTTAATAAAGTGTTAGGGTGTGCCGACCTGGAGCAGACCAGCCCTACCAACACAGGGGGAACCACATTCCCAAACCCATCCCATAAGCAATAACATATATGTCTGGGCTTAATAGCCCAGTGTAAGGCCACATGATAATGGCTTATAACGTCTGAGAGCCAGCTTACCTGGAGATACCCCTGGCTTCTCCAATGGCACTCAGGTGTCAGCAATCCCTCCTAATGCTGACCCATCTATGCCTCTCAACTGCACAACGTTTTGGTTGGTAAGCTGCTCAATCAGAGGTGTGTCATTCAGGTGCCAAAAGGGAGGGGTAATTCTGTCTAGGAAAAAAAACATTTTGTATCCCAATTGCACACTGAATGAGAAAATAACTACATATTGATCAGATAATGCAGAGATGTTGGTTGCATATATCTGCAGATATAGGGCTAAGCCCCCAGGCCGTGCGTCAAGGCCTCTCTGCCACTGGGGGTCCCTAATACTGGGTATGGGTCTGGGGTGTGGGCCCCCAATATGCCGACACAGGCTGAGTACTCCAGGGCAGCACACAAATGAAAATTAGTAAGGGTTAATAAGAAGCACATAAGTGCTATGTAGGGAAGTGAAGGTGGGATTAAAATACAAAATATATACAATGTGATAGGAAAAATAAGAGTTAATAAAGTGTTAGGGTGTGCCGACCTGGAGCAGACCAGCCCTACCAACACAGGGGGAACCACATTCCCAAACCCATCCCATAAGCAATAACATATATGTCTGGGCTTAATAGCCCAGTGTAAGGCCACATGATAATGGCTTATAACGTCTGAGAGCCAGCTTACCTGGAGATACCCCTGGCTTCTCCAATGGCACTCAGGTGTCAGCAATCCCTCCTAATGCTGACCCATCTATGCCTCTCAACTGCACAACATTTTGGTTGGTAAGCTGCTCAATCAGAGGTGTGTCATTCAGGTGCCAAAAGGGAGGGGTAATTCTGTCTAGGAAAAAAAACATTTTGTATCCCAATTGCACACTGAATGAGAAAATAACTACATATTGATCAGATAATGCAGAGATGTTGGTTGCATATATCTGCAGATATAGGGCTAAGCACCCAGGCCGTGCGTCAAGGCCTCTCTGCCACTGGGGGTCCCTAATACTGGGTATGGGTCTGGGGTGTGGGCCCCCAATATGCCGACACAGGCTGAGTACTCCAGGGCAGCACACAAATGAAAATTAGTAAGGGTTAATAAGAAGCACATAAGTGCTATGTAGGGAAGTGAAGGTGGGATTAAAATACAAAATATATACAATGTGATAGGAAAAATAAGAGTTAATAAAGTGTTAGGGTGTGCCGACCTGGAGCAGACCAGCCCTACCAACACAGGGGGAACCACATTCCCAAACCCATCCCATAAGCAATAACATATATGTCTGGGCTTAATAGCCCAGTGTAAGGCCACATGATAATGGCTTATAACGTCTGAGAGCCAGCTTACCTGGAGATACCCCTGGCTTCTCCAATGGCACTCAGGTGTCAGCAATCCCTCCTAATGCTGACCCATCTATGCCTCTCAACTGCACAACGTTTTGGTTGGTAAGCTGCTCAATCAGAGGTGTGTCATTCAGGTGCCAAAAGGGAGGGGTAATTCTGTCTAGGAAAAAAAACATTTTGTATCCCAATTGCACACTGAATGAGAAAATAACTACATATTGATCAGATAATGCAGAGATGTTGGTTGCATATATCTGCAGATATAGGGCTAAGCCCCCAGGCCGTGCGTCAAGGCCTCTCTGCCACTGGGGGTCCCTAATACTGGGTATGGGTCTGGGGTGTGGGCCCCCAATATGCCGACACAGGCTGAGTACTCCAGGGCAGCACACAA
The DNA here is from genome assembly GCF_055691185.1 of Crinia signifera. NCBI lineage: Eukaryota > Metazoa > Chordata > Amphibia > Anura > Myobatrachidae > Crinia > Crinia signifera. Next base: position 64,666 of record NW_028142054.1, read on the forward strand.
ATGAAAATTAGTAAGGGTTAATAAGAAGCACATAAGTGCTATGTAGGGAAGTGAAGGTGGGATTAAAATACAAAATATATACAATGTGATAGGAAAAATAAGAGTTAATAAAGTGTTAGGGTGTGCCGACCTGGAGCAGACCAGCCCTACCAACACAGGGGGAACCACATTCCCAAACCCATCCCATAAGCAATAACATATATGTCTGGGCTTAATAGCCCAGTGTAAGGCCACATGATAATGGCTTATAACGTCTGAGAGCCAGCTTACCTGGAGATACCCCTGGCTTCTCCAATGGCACTCAGGTGTCAGCAATCCCTCCTAATGCTGACCCATCTATGCCTCTCAACTGCACAACATTTTGGTTGGTAAGCTGCTCAATCAGAGGTGTGTCATTCAGGTGCCAAAAGGGAGGGGTAATTCTGTCTAGGAAAAAAAACATTTTGTATCCCAATTGCACACTGAATGAGAAAATAACTACATATTGATCAGATAATGCAGAGATGTTGGTTGCATATATCTGCAGATATAGGGCTAAGCCCCCAGGCCGTGCGTCAAGGCCTCTCTGCCACTGGGGGTCCCTAATACTGGGTATGGGTCTGGGGTGTGGGCCCCCAATATGCCGACACAGGCTGAGTACTCCAGGGCAGCACACAAATGAAAATTAGTAAGGGTTAATAAGAAGCACATAAGTGCTATGTAGGGAAGTGAAGGTGGGATTAAAATACAAAATATATACAATGTGATAGGAAAAATAAGAGTTAATAAAGTGTTAGGGTGTGCCGACCTGGAGCAGACCAGCCCTACCAACACAGGGGGAACCACATTCCCAAACCCATCCCATAAGCAATAACATATATGTCTGGGCTTAATAGCCCAGTGTAAGGCCACATGATAATGGCTTATAACGTCTGAGAGCCAGCTTACCTGGAGATACCCCTGGCTTCTCCAATGGCACTCAGGTGTCAGCAATCCCTCCTAATGCTGACCCATCTATGCCTCTCAACTGCACAACATTTTGGTTGGTAAGCTGCTCAATCAGAGGTGTGTCATTCAGGTGCCAAAAGGGAGGGGTAATTCTGTCTAGGAAAAAAAACATTTTGTATCCCAATTGCACACTGAATGAGAAAATAACTACATATTGATCAGATAATGCAGAGATGTTGGTTGCATATATCTGCAGATATAGGGCTAAGCCCCCAGGCCGTGCGTCAAGGCCTCTCTGCCACTGGGGGTCCCTAATACTTGGTATGGGTCTGGGGTGTGGGCCCCCAATATGCCGACACAGGCTGAGTACTCCAGGGCAGCACACAAATGAAAATTAGTAAGGGTTAATAAGAAGCACATAAGTGCTATGTAGGGAAGTGAAGGTGGGATTAAAATACAAAATATATACAATGTGATAGGAAAAATAAGAGTTAATAAAGTGTTAGGGTGTGCCGACCTGGAGCAGACCAGCCCTACCAACACAGGGGGAACCACATTCCCAAACCCATCCCATAAGCAATAACATATATGTCTGGGCTTAATAGCCCAGTGTAAGGCCACATGATAATGGCTTATAACGTCTGAGAGCCAGCTTACCTGGAGATACCCCTGGCTTCTCCAATGGCACTCAGGTGTCAGCAATCCCTCCTAATGCTGACCCATCTATGCCTCTCAACTGCACAACATTTTGGTTGGTAAGCTGCTCAATCAGAGGTGTGTCATTCAGGTGCCAAAAGGGAGGGGTAATTCTGTCTAGGAAAAAAAACATTTTGTATCCCAATTGCACACTGAATGAGAAAATAACTACATATTGATCAGATAATGCAGAGATGTTGGTTGCATATATCTGCAGATATAGGGCTAAGCCCCCAGGCCGTGCGTCAAGGCCTCTCTGCCACTGGGGGTCCCTAATACTGGGTATGGGTCTGGGGTGTGGGCCCCCAATATGCCGACGCGACACAGGCTGAGTACTCCAGGGCAGCACACAAATGAAAATTAGTAAGGGTTAATAAGAAGCACATAAGTGCTATGTAGGGAAGTGAAGGTGGGATTAAAATACAAAATATATACAATGTGATAGGAAAAATAAGAGTTAATAAAGTGTTAGGGTGTGCCGACCTGGAGCAGACCAGCCCTACCAACACAGGGGGAACCACATTCCCAAACCCATCCCATAAGCAATAACATATATGTCTGGGCTTAATAGCCCAGTGTAAGGCCACATGATAATGGCTTATAACGTCTGAGAGCCAGCTTACCTGGAGATACCCCTGGCTTCTCCAATGGCACTCAGGTGTCAGCAATCCCTCCTAATGCTGACCCATCTATGCCTCTCAACTGCACAACATTTTGGTTGGTAAGCTGCTCAATCAGAGGTGTGTCATTCAGGTGCCAAAAGGGAGGGGTAATTCTGTCTAGGAAAAAAAAACATTTTGTATCCCAATTGCACACTGAATGAGAAAATAACTACATATTGATCAGATAATGCAGAGATGTTGGTTGCATATATCTGCAGATATAGGGCTAAGCCCCCAGGCCGTGCGTCAAGGCCTCTCTGCCACTGGGGGTCCCTAATACTGGGTATGGGTCTGGGGTGTGGGCCCCCAATATGCCGACACAGGCTGAGTACTCCAGGGCAGCACACAAATGAAAATTAGTAAGGGTTAATAAGAAGCACATAAGTGCTATGTAGGGAAGTGAAGGTGGGATTAAAATACAAAATATATACAATGTGATAGGAAAAATAAGAGTTAATAAAGTGTTAGGGTGTGCCGACCTGGAGCAGACCAGCCCTACCAACACAGGGGGAACCACATTCCCAAACCCATCCCATAAGCAATAACATATATGTCTGGGCTTAATAGCCCAGTGTAAGGCCACATGATAATGGCTTATAACGTCTGAGAGCCAGCTTACCTGGAGATACCCCTGGCTTCTCCAATGGCACTCAGGTGTCAGCAATCCCTCCTAATGCTGACCCATCTATGCCTCTCAACTGCACAACATTTTGGTTGGTAAGCTGCTCAATCAGAGGTGTGTCATTCAGGTGCCAAAATGGAGGGGTAATTCTGTCTAGGAAAAAAAACATTTTGTATCCCAATTGCACACTGAATGAGAAAATAACTACATATTGATATCTGCAGATCTGCCCTGGAGTACTCAGCCTGTGTCGGCATATTGGGGGCCCACACCCCAGACCCATACCCAGTATTAGGGACCCCCAGTGGCAGAGAGGCCTTGACGCACGGCCTGGGGGCTTAGCCCTATATCTGCAGATATATGCAACCAACATCTCTGCATTATCTGATCAATATGTAGTTATTTTCTCATTCAGTGTGCAATTGGGATACAAAATGTTTTTTTTCCTAGACAGAATTACCCCTCCCTTTTGGCACCTGAATGACACACCTCTGATTGAGCAGCTTACCAACCAAAATGTTGTGCAGTTGAGAGGCATAGATGGGTCAGCATTAGGAGGGATTGCTGACACCTGAGTGCCATTGGAGAAGCCAGGGGTATCTCCAGGTAAGCTGGCTCTCAGACGTTATAAGCCATTATCATGTGGCCTTACACTGGGCTATTAAGCCCAGACATATATGTTATTGCTTATGGGATGGGTTTGGGAATGTGGTTCCCCCTGTGTTGGTAGGGCTGGTCTGCTCCAGGTCGGCACACCCTAACACTTTATTAACTCTTATTTTTCCTATCACATTGTATATATTTTGTATTTTAATCCCACCTTCACTTCCCTACATAGCACTTATGTGCTTCTTATTAACCCTTACTAATTTTCATTTGTGTGCTGCCCTGGAGTACTCAGCCTGTGTCGGCATATTGGGGGCCCACACCCCAGACCCATACCCAGTATTAGGGACCCCCAGTGGCAGAGAGGCCTTGACGCACGGCCTGGGGGCTTAGCCCTATATCTGCAGATATATGCAACCAACATCTCTGCATTATCTGATCAATATGTAGTTATTTTCTCATTCAGTGTGCAATTGGGATACAAAATGTTTTTTTTCCTAGACAGAATTACCCCTCCCTTTTGGCACCTGAATGACACACCTCTGATTGAGCAGCTTACCAACCAAAATGTTGTGCAGTTGAGAGGCATAGATGGGTCAGCATTAGGAGGGATTGCTGACACCTGAGTGCCATTGGAGAAGCCAGGGGTATCTCCAGGTAAGCTGGCTCTCAGACGTTATAAGCCATTTTCATGTGGCCTTACACTGGGCTATTAAGCCCAGACATATATGTTATTGCTTATGGGATGGGTTTGGGAATGTGGTTCCCCCTGTGTTGGTAGGGCTGGTCTGCTCCAGGTCGGCACACCCTAACACTTTATTAACTCTTATTTTTCCTATCACATTGTATATATTTTGTATTTTAATCCCACCTTCACTTCCCTACATAGCACTTATGTGCTTCTTATTAACCCTTACTAATTTTCATTTGTGTGCTTGTTACGGACTTGGGGGTTACCCACCGTGGAAATCCGGAGACAGTACGTGAGGATGCAGGAGGCAGGGAGCTGGAGATCAGGCGTGAGCCCGTAGCCGGGACCGCTGGTTAGAACGGCCACAGCGAAACCCTACACTGACTCTGTTGAGTCCCCCGGGCAGATGGAATACCCCTGCGGTAGTGCTAGGCTTCGCCTGTAGCCGCCGCGTTCGAAGGAGCCGGTTAAGCCTGCTCCGACCCCGATGCAGCCAGGTGTTATGTGGTGACAAGGGGTGAGCGATCGCCAGGGGGTATCTCAAAAGGCAGATCTAACTACCGGGCCTACCTGAAAAAACCCCTGACTAACCGGCACCAGGCCAAGGACGGGACAGCGCGACCGAGTCGCAAACACCAGAACAAAGCAACAATAGGGTGCCACCAAACCAAACACACACCAACATAAAAATAGTACTCTTAAAGTGACGGTACCCCAAAACAGACGTAAACCCACAGTTGTGGGCCTCTCCGAACCACGGAGAGCAGAACCAGGATAATAATGATTATAACTAAGGAAGAAGGGCCGCTTGCCCGTAGGAATAAAGAATAAGGAACCAGGCTCCACTGGAGCACTTACGTGACCGGCCCAAGACTGGACACTGACCGCAGCAATCGGGCGGCTGGATAATGGCTGGACTACGGCTGCACAGTGACCGCAGTGAGACGGCAGCTGAACAATGGCTGCACCACGGCTGGAGGTCCCTGGACTAGGACAGCAAGGGGACAATGATATTTGATCCAGACTGCAGCAGGATAGGACACTTGACTGGACCCAGACGACACAGGAAAAGACTGTAAACAGGACCCAGACTGAAGTGAGAAGGACTCCGACAGAATCCAGACTGAATGGAACAGGAGCAGGACCTAGGACCAGAGAGCAGTATATCTGCAGCTAACAGCAAGCTATCACTGGCACAGATCCCCAGGAGAGCATGGCTTATAAAGGCCTCAGGTGATTAATTGCACCTGAAGATTCAGGGAGCTCCCAGACTAGTGCTTGATTAGCTTAATATCTAACAGCCTAGAGAATAAACTAAGCTCCCAGAACACAAAGCTGTAATGGCAACAGACCTGCCACTGGAGGTCACCAGTGAGTCAAAATGCCAAACAGAAACTGACAGAAAACAAAACAGACTGGTTCCTGACAGTACCCCCCCCTTGAGGAGGGGTCAACAGACCCCAAAATCCAGACCTCAAAAAATTAAATGTATCTGGATTCTGGATAACGGGGCAAAGGCAACAGAAAGGTGAACACAAGCTAAAACCACGGCTTGTCTCAGTGCCCCCCCTTGAGGGTGACCACAGGGCACAACCAAAAAGACAAACAAGATGATCCAGGAAAGCGGAAAAAGATTAATGCTTCTTCTTTTTCTTTTTCCTAGATTTTGATGGAATCAGCAGTTTAAGGCCCCACACATTATCAGATCTGATAGTACCTTCTATCAAATCACAGCTATGGGTTACCAAATCAGAAACAGAGTTGAAGTCTCGAACTGAGGAGATCATGAGAGTCTTTTTAACAGATGGAATCTCAGAAAGGGAAGAATGTCTTAATTGACCATAGGCAGAACTCTTATTGGATTCCCCAGACCCAGAATTACAGGTACCAGATGTGTCCAAAAAAATTTTGTCAGGAGTCAGTGAGACAAAACCAATAGCTAAACTCCTGGATTCCGGACCAAGCGATGAGGCAGAAGAACGAACAAACAGAGACTGTGAGTCTCCAGAAGCCAGGTCCTTAAGCCCCTGGCTTATGCTGGGCACCACATTTCCAGGAGCTGGTGGAACCCCATCCTTCTTTTTGGGACTGAACTTCTTAATAACTGCATCACAGAAAGAAGATAGATCTCGGATACAAGGGTCACCAGCATTGATCCGCTCGTAGGCCCATGTCTGAGGTCTACCCCTAAAGGCAGAAATGATGAGGTCTACAATGTTAGCCCAAGTGACCCCTGAAGATGGTCCAGATTCAAACAGGGAAACACAGTGTCCAACCAGGGCAATAAAATGGGCAAGATCTCCATCAAACACGATGGACGTAGGGACATCCACCTCTGGGACCTCAGAACTGGAATTCTCTATGGGAACAACAACCTTGGGGGCTAAGATTTCTGAAGCCTCCCGAGAGGCTGGCAAAACCGAAACACTCACCGGGTTTGCAGCCATCAAGACCCTTGCTGAGGCTGTGGTCTTTGGGACCTCAGACAAGGATATGGCCACCCCTTCCGGGGACACAGCTTCTATGATACCACTTGAGACTGGATGGACTGAGTCCCCCTCAGGGACCGGACTGGCAGAGTCCCCCTCAGGGACCGGACTGGCAGAGTCCCCCTCAGGGACCGGACTGGCAGAGTCCCCCTCAGGGACCGGACTGGCAGAGTCCCCCTCAGGGACCGGACTGGCAGAGTCCCCCTCAGGGACCGGACTGACTTGCCCACCTTCTGGGGCGAAACAGACTTGCCCACCTTCTGGGGCGAAACAGACTTGCCCACCTTCTGGGGCGAAACAGACTTGCCCACCTTCTGGGGCGAAACAGACTTGCCCACCTTCTGGGGCGAAACAGACTTGCCCACCTTCTGGGGCGAAACAGACTTGCCCACCTTCTGGGGCGAAACAGACTTGCCCACCTTCTGGGGCGAAACAGACTTGCCCACCTTCTGGGGCGAAACCGGCCTTTGGGCCCCCACTCGGGGCTACGGCCTTTGGGCCCCCACTCGGGGCTACGGCCTTTGGGCCCCCACTCGGGGCTACGGCCTTTGGGCCCCCACTCGGGGCTACGGCCTTTGGGCTGAACACTTTCCGCACGGTTTTTAGGAAACCCGGAAGATCCCTTAGGATGGGATCGTCAGCCTCTATGAGAGGTTTAACCCACTCCAAAGCTCTTCCTCTAAAGCATGATAAGAGATAACGGACAGCAGAAGAAGGAGTTATCTTCATATTATGTGAGAAGTCCATTTTAGCGAGGAATTGCTGAGCAATTGGTCGGAGCTGGGCCAAATCTCCATCGAAGTATGGAGTGTTAGGAGTATCATCAGACACGCCTGGCGGGCCTTGGGCATCAAATTGGCTCGACTGACCTCGAGCACCACAAACGTTCAATGAGCCCCAAGCGCCCTTGCCGCTAGATGAGCCCCCGGCATCGGACTCGCCTAAGGAGACCGGGACTCCTGGATCCACAACCTCAGAGGCAACACCGAGAACCCCAAGATCGGGGAAGATGTCACTAGAAATCCCGGCTGAGACTGATGTCATGGATTCTTTTTTCGGAGTTATGCCTCCCAAGGCCTCATCAGGAGCAATGACCTCCATAACTCCATGTGGGGTTAAGTTCCCCAAGACCCTCTTAGGGGCGACTGTTTCAAGGACACCCTCTGGGATTATGCCACTTGAAGCCCCTTTTGAGGGAAAAACCTGAGACTCCTCTACAGGACTTAGCAACTCCAACATTGAAAGAACGTTGAGCTCCCTGACTGGAAGACTAGCATCCAACGTCTTTCTGTCTGGAATCTTTGTGGATGAATTCCACATTCCCGTCTGATTCCGTACCACAACATGGGGCGCTCTAGTCCTAGGACCCCAGTTGTAAGTCGGAGCGCTACGTATGTGGGGGGTGTGGTCAGGTTCCTCCTGCTTAGAGGAGACAGGTATAGATGTAACCTCCTGATACCACTTGGATTGAGGAAAATCCTTCCCGGTACCACCACCAGGTCTGCGCAATTCGCAATACTGGAGAAAGTGGCCTGATTCCCCACAATACAGACATAGGTTAAAGTTTTTACGCCGTCGCCGCTCTTCTGGTGTGAGCCTTGGCCTTAAAAAACTTCTATGTCCCTTCCGAATCTCCTGATCTGAAGTTTGACTGACTACCCCCTTAGCCAGGGTCTCCCTAGGAGCTGGTTGAGCCCCAAAAACCTCAGACAGATCCAGGAAAATTTGGGTTAACAGATCTTGCAATTGCAGAAATGACTGCTGTAGACCCTTAACCCGCTCAGGTTTTAATTCTGTAAAGGCCGTATTTAAGGCCATCAAGGAAGCTTGCAAGGCCTGCATGATTAAGTACAGCAATGAAACAAACAGACAAGACCAACTGGGCAAGCTAAATAAAGCAAAACCCTGTAACGGGCAAAATGCGGGGAGAAAAAAAATCTTAATATGGACAAATCTATAAGTCCCGCAACCAATCAAAAACACCCAAATCACCTTGAAACAAAATTTTATATATGCATGTATACCTATGACTACTGTGAACACATGCATATATCGGTATGGCCAGTGATAATGTTACGGACTTGGGGGTTACCCACCGTGGAAATCCGGAGACAGTACGTGAGGATGCAGGAGGCAGGGAGCTGGAGATCAGGCGTGAGCCCGTAGCCGGGACCGCTGGTTAGAACGGCCACAGCGAAACCCTACACTGACTCTGTTGAGTCCCCCGGGCAGATGGAATACCCCTGCGGTAGTGCTAGGCTTCGCCTGTAGCCGCCGCGTTCGAAGGAGCCGGTTAAGCCTGCTCCGACCCCGATGCAGCCAGGTGTTATGTGGTGACAAGGGGTGAGCGATCGCCAGGGGGTATCTCAAAAGGCAGATCTAACTACCGGGCCTACCTGAAAAAACCCCTGACTAACCGGCACCAGGCCAAGGACGGGACAGCGCGACCGAGTCGCAAACACCAGAACAAAGCAACAATAGGGTGCCACCAAACCAAACACACACCAACATAAAAATAGTACTCTTAAAGTGACGGTACCCCAAAACAGACGTAAACCCACAGTTGTGGGCCTCTCCGAACCACGGAGAGCAGAACCAGGATAATAATGATTATAACTAAGGAAGAAGGGCCGCTTGCCCGTAGGAATAAAGAATAAGGAACCAGGCTCCACTGGAGCACTTACGTGACCGGCCCAAGACTGGACACTGACCGCAGCAATCGGGCGGCTGGATAATGGCTGGACTACGGCTGCACAGTGACCGCAGTGAGACGGCAGCTGAACAATGGCTGCACCACGGCTGGAGGTCCCTGGACTAGGACAGCAAGGGGACAATGATATTTGATCCAGACTGCAGCAGGATAGGACACTTGACTGGACCCAGACGACACAGGAAAAGACTGTAAACAGGACCCAGACTGAAGTGAGAAGGACTCCGACAGAATCCAGACTGAATGGAACAGGAGCAGGACCTAGGACCAGAGAGCAGTATATCTGCAGCTAACAGCAAGCTATCACTGGCACAGATCCCCAAGAGAGCATGGCTTATAAAGGCCTCAGGTGATTAATTGCACCTGAAGATTCAGGGAGCTCCCAGACTAGTGCTTGATTAGCTTAATATCTAACAGCCTAGAGAATAAACTAAGCTCCCAGAACACAAAGCTGTAATGGCAACAGACCTGCCACTGGAGGTCACCAGTGAGTCAAAATGCCAAACAGAAACTGACAGAAAACAAAACAGACTGGTTCCTGACAGTGCTGCCCTGGAGTACTCAGCCTGTGTCGGCATATTGGGGGCCCACACCCCAGACCCATACCCAGTATTAGGGACCCCCAGTGGCAGAGAGGCCTTGACGCACGGCCTGGGGGCTTAGCCCTATATCTGCAGATATATGCAACCAACATCTCTGCATTATCTGATCAATATGTAGTTATTTTCTCATTCAGTGTGCAATTGGGATACAAAATGTTTTTTTTCCTAGACAGAATTACCCCTCCCTTTTGGCACCTGAATGACACACCTCTGATTGAGCAGCTTACCAACCAAAATGTTGTGCAGTTGAGAGGCATAGATGGGTCAGCATTAGGAGGGATTGCTGACACCTGAGTGCCATTGGAGAAGCCAGGGGTATCTCCAGGTAAGCTGGCTCTCAGACGTTATAAGCCATTATCATGTGGCCTTACACTGGGCTATTAAGCCCAGACATATATGTTATTGCTTATGGGATGGGTTTGGGAATGTGGTTCCCCCTGTGTTGGTAGGGCTGGTCTGCTCCAGGTCGGCACACCCTAACACTTTATTAACTCTTATTTTTCCTATCACATTGTATATATTTTGTATTTTAATCCCACCTTCACTTCCCTACATAGCACTTATGTGCTTCTTATTAACCCTTACTAATTTTCATTTGTGTGCTGCCCTGGAGTACTCAGCCTGTGTCGGCATATTGGGGGCCCAGACCCATACCCAGTATTAGGGACCCCCAGTGGCAGAGAGGCCTTGACGCACGGCCTGGGGGCTTAGCCCTATATCTGCAGATATATGCAACCAACATCTCTGCATTATCTGATCAATATGTAGTTATTTTCTCATTCAGTGTGCAATTGGGATACAAAATGTTTTTTTTCCTAGACAGAATTACCCCTCCCTTTTGGCACCTGAATGACACACCTCTGATTGAGCAGCTTACCAACCAAAATGTTGTGCAGTTGAGAGGCATAGATGGGTCAGCATTAGGAGGGATTGCTGACACCTGAGTGCCATTGGAGAAGCCAGGGGTATCTCCAGGTAAGCTGGCTCTCAGACGTTATAAGCCATTATCATGTGGCCTTACACTGGGCTATTAAGCCCAGACATATATGTTATTGCTTATGGGATGGGTTTGGGAATGTGGTTCCCCCTGTGTTGGTAGGGCTGGTCTGCTCCAGGTCGGCACACCCTAACACTTTATTAACTCTTATTTTTCCTATCACATTGTATATATTTTGTATTTTAATCCCACCTTCACTTCCCTACATAGCACTTATGTGCTTCTTATTAACCCTTACTAATTTTCATTTGTGTGCTGCCCTGGAGTACTCAGCCTGTGTCGGCATATTGGGGGCCCACACCCCAGACCCATACCCAGTATTAGGGACCCCCAGTGGCAGAGAGGCCTTGACGCACGGCCTGGGGGCTTAGCCCTATATCTGCAGATATATGCAACCAACATCTCTGCATTATCTGATGTGCCATTGGAGAAGCCAGGGGTATCTCCAGGTAAGCTGGCTCTCAGACGTTATAAGCCATTATCATGTGGCCTTACACTGGGCTATTAAGCCCAGACATATATGTTATTGCTTATGGGATGGGTTTGGGAATGTGGTTCCCCCTGTGTTGGTAGGGCTGGTCTGCTCCAGGTCGGCACACCCTAACACTTTATTAACTCTTATTTTTCCTATCACATTGTATATATTTTGTATTTTAATCCCACCTTCACTTCCCTACATAGCACTTATGTGCTTCTTATTAACCCTTACTAATTTTCATTTGTGTGCTGCCCTGGAGTACTCAGCCTGTGTCGGCATATTGGGGGCCCACACCCCAGACCCATACCCAGTATTAGGGACCCCCAGTGGCAGAGAGGCCTTGACGCACGGCCTGGGGGCTTAGCCCTATATCTGCAGATATATGCAACCAACATCTCTGCATTATCTGATCAATATGTAGTTATTTTCTCATTCAGTGTGCAATTGGGATACAAAATGTCTTTTTTCCTAGACAGAATTACCCCTCCCTTTTGGCACCTGAATGACACACCTCTGATTGAGCAGCTTACCAACCAAAATGTTGTGCAGTTGAGAGGCATAGATGGGTCAGCATTAGGAGGGATTGCTGACACCTGAGTGCCATTGGAGAAGCCAGGGGTATCTCCAGGTAAGCTGGCTCTCAGACGTTATAAGCCATTATCATGTGGCCTTACACTGGGCTATTAAGCCCAGACATATATGTTATTGCTTATGGGATGGGTTTGGGAATGTGGTTCCCCCTGTGTTGGTAGGGCTGGTCTGCTCCAGGTCGGCACACCCTAACACTTTATTAACTCTTATTTTTCCTATCACATTGTATATATTTTGTATTTTAATCCCACCTTCACTTCCCTACATAGCACTTATGTGCTTCTTATTAACCCTTACTAATTATAATTTGTGTGCTGCCCTGGAGTACTCAGCCTGTGTCGGCATATTGGGGGCCCACACCCCAGACCCATACCCAGTATTAGGGACCCCCAGTGGCAGAGAGGCCTTGACGCACGGCCTGGGGGCTTAGCCCTATATCTGCAGATATATGCAACCAACATCTCTGCATTATCTGATCAATATGTAGTTATTTTCTCATTCAGTGTGCAATTGGGATACAAAATGTTTTTTTTCCTAGACAGAATTACCCCTCCCTTTTGGCACCTGAATGACACACCTCTGATTGAGCAGCTTACCAACCAAAATGTTGTGCAGTTGAGAGGCATAGATGGGTCAGCATTAGGAGGGATTGCTGACACCTGAGTGCCATTGGAGAAGCCAGGGGTATCTCCAGGTAAGCTGGCTCTCAGACGTTATAAGCCATTATCATGTGGCCTTACACTGGGCTATTAAGCCCAGACATATATGTTATTGCTTATGGGATGGGTTTGGGAATGTGGTTCCCCCTGTGTTGGTAGGGCTGGTCTGCTCCAGGTCGGCACACCCTAACACTTTATTAACTCTTATTTTTCCTATCACATTGTATATATTTTGTATTTTAATCCCACCTTCACTTCCCTACATAGCACTTATGTGCTTCTTATTAACCCTTACTAATTTTCATTTGTGTGCTGCCCTGGAGTACTCAGCCTGTGTCGGCATATTGGGGGCCCACACCCCAGACCCATACCCAGTATTAGGGACCCCCAGTGGCAGAGAGGCCTTGACGCACGGCCTGGGGGCTTAGCCCTATATCTGCAGATATATGCAACCAACATCTCTGCATTATCTGATCAATATGTAGTTATTTTCTCATTCAGTGTGCAATTGGGATACAAAATGTTTTTTTTCCTAGACAGAATTACCCCTCCCTTTTGGCACCTGAATGACACACCTCTGATTGAGCAGCTTACCAACCAAAATGTTGTGCAGTTGAGAGGCATAGATGGGTCAGCATTAGGAGGGATTGCTGACACCTGAGTGCCATTGGAGAAGCCAGGGGTATCTCCAGGTAAGCTGGCTCTCAGACGTTATAAGCCATTATCATGTGGCCTTACACTGGGCTATTAAGCCCAGACATATATGTTATTGCTTATGGGATGGGTTTGGGAATGTGGTTCCCCCTGTGTTGGTAGGGCTGGTCTGCTCCAGGTCGGCACACCCTAACACTTTATTAACTCTTATTTTTCCTATCACATTGTATATATTTTGTATTTTAATCCCACCTTCACTTCCCTACATAGCACTTATGTGCTTCTTATTAACCCTTACTAATTTTCATTTGTGTGCTGCCCTGGAGTACTCAGCCTGTGTCGGCATATTGGGGGCCCACACCCCAGACCCATACCCAGTATTAGGGACCCCCAGTGGCAGAGAGGCCTTGACGCACGGCCTGGGGGCTTAGCCCTATATCTGCAGATATATGCAACCAACATCTCTGCATTATCTGATCAATATGTAGTTATTTTCTCATTCAGTGTGCAATTGGGATACAAAATGTTTTTTTTCCTAGACAGAATTACCCCTCCCTTTTGGCACCTGAATGACACACCTCTGATTGAGCAGCTTACCAACCAAAATGTTGTGCAGTTGAGAGGCATAGATGGGTCAGCATTAGGAGGGATTGCTGACACCTGAGTGCCATTGGAGAAGCCAGGGGTATCTCCAGGTAAGCTGGCTCTCAGACGTTATAAGCCATTATCATGTGGCCTTACACTGGGCTATTAAGCCCAGACATATATGTTATTGCTTATGGGATGGGTTTGGGAATGTGGTTCCCCCTGTGTTGGTAGGGCTGGTCTGCTCCAGGTCGGCACACCCTAACACTTTATTAACTCTTATTTTTCCTATCACATTGTATATATTTTGTATTTTAATCCCACCTTCACTTCCCTACATAGCACTTATGTGCTTCTTATTAACCCTTACTAATTTTCATTTGTGTGCTGCCCTGGAGTACTCAGCCTGTGTCGGCATATTGGGGGCCCACACCCCAGACCCATACCCAGTATTAGGGACCCCCAGTGGCAGAGAGGCCTTGACGCACGGCCTGGGGGCTTAGCCCTATATCTGCAGATATATGCAACCAACATCTCTGCATTATCTGATCAATATGTAGTTATTTTCTCATTCAGTGTGCAATTGGGATACAAAATGTTTTTTTTCCTAGACAGAATTACCCCTCCCTTTTGGCACCTGAATGACACACCTCTGATTGAGCAGCTTACCAACCAAAATGTTGTACACCTGGCACATATTGCATCGTCATCACTGCTGCTCCCCCTACATGAGCACTCTGCCCCGGCTGCTCTGATGGAGGCAGTCACTGACTGGGACGCCATGGACGCTCTGCCCCTGCGTAGAAGAAGCGGCTGGTAAGTGCACATGTGCAGAACACCCCCTGAGCATTGAGCAACCTGTGGGTGAGGACTGGAGCTCAGTCTGTATGTTGGTCATGTATGTGACTCCCACAGGGCTGCTGTATGGTGCTACTGGGGATATCTATGTGTATGGGCATACCAGTGTATCCTCAGCAGCGCTACTCTATGGCTCAGGTTGTAATATCTCAGCCCCAGTGCTGTCTGCATTATTATACACTGTATATTATCTATCTGCTTTCCCAAAGTGTGACACAGGTGTATATAGACCAGATTATAATCTATGGAAAGCCTCTGTGTGTATACCATATGTTCTCTCTCTCTGCTGCAGTAGCTATGCGCGCTTTGCTATGTTCTATGATAATAAACACATGTGAGTGTAATGGTAAATATGTGCCCGGCATGCCAATGTGGTGAGATACAGGTGCGCCAAACCGTACAGGCTAGCAAACTGCACGTAGCCATTAGTGCAGATGTAGGAAAACTGGGCATACTGTATATAGGCTGGGATCACTGCTGCGTTCAGGTGACACCAAGTACATGTACGGGATTGCTTGCTGGATGGTTATACCATACCTCCCAACTGTCACGATTACAGCGGGACAGTCCCGATTTTCGGGTCCTGTCCCGCTGTCCCACCCACGGCAGGCATTGTCCCGCTGCGGGGGGTGGCAGTTGGGAGACCCCCAATCTAGTAGAATAGATGCTGTGCGCATGCGCACAGCGTCTATGGTACTTGTGTAGTTTCACGGCGCCGGAAGTGCAGAGGCTCGCGTGCCGCTCTAGCTATGAAACTTGGCAGCCTGCCAGAGGCTCTGATTAACCGTGCGCGTGCCGCTCTAGCTCTGTCTGACTGAGCTTGTGCCGCACTAGCTGTATGTAAACAGCGTAGCTGCCGGCCAGCAGCAGCAGCAGCGCTGACAGGTCAATGTCACTGTGGCACTTGTAGTTCCACAGTGAAATAGGCAGCGCCTGGGCACCGCTGACAACGGGGGTATGTTAAAGTGCACACCCCGGCACAGCGATGCCGGCGCTTCTAAACTGTACGCGAGATTCAGACGCAACTGCGTTTGAATCTCGAGTCACATAGATAGCCGCTAAGAAGCCGGAAAGCCTGGATTCAGACGCTAAAGCGTTAGAATACAGGCGCCTTGCAAGCCGCAAAGGTGTTGGGGCTTGTAAACCCAGACGCAAATGCGTCTGGATTTACTTAGGTGAAGGGGTACATTTAAATTTAGACGCAAAAGCATTTAAATTTAGGTGGCCCTAGGGGAACACTATTGAAACCCACCCTCAGTGCCACTAGTGGACGCCACAGCTGTGGACCGTGTAAATCCCACTATCCACGGCCACCCGAAGCGTGGCGGTACGCGTCCTACGACCTTTTCATACCCCCACTATCCACGTCAGCGTGGAGTTGAGAATAGAATAGTGTGGCGAGCGCAGCGAGCCCGAAGCGTGGCGAGCGCACGCTGATACCTTCACAGCTATCCGCGTCCCCTCGCGGGCTTCACAGGTGTCAGCGTAAGCCCGAAGCGTGGCGAGCGGACGCTGACACCTGTGAAGCCCGCGAGGGGACGCAGATAGCTGTGAAGGTATGCGTGTCCCCTCGCGCGGCTCACTGCGCTCGCCACGCTTCGGGCTCTGTGGCTCGCTGCGCTCGCCACACTATTCTATTCTCAACTCCATGCCGAAGTGGATAGTGGGGGTATGAAAAGGTCGTAGGACGCGTACCGCCGCCCCTCGCGGGGCTCTCCACGCTTCGGGTGAGCGTGGATAGTGAGGCTGATTCAGGAACACATTCACCTCAGTGTCTCATACAGGGCTACTGCTGACTGACTACGCAAACTGCGTAGCTCCCTGACTGACTACGTAACGCTGTCCGCGCACGTCTAAGCCGAAGTGCCGGGAGTGTGAATTGAGACGCTAAATAAGTTAGCGTCTACATTGGGAACACCAGCGGTGTGCCGGGGTTTGCGATGTGCCGGGGTGTGCGATTTATAAGCCCCGTTTGTTTGTTTTTAAGCCCCGTTTGTCTGTTTTTTACACGATACACTTAATTACATTTGGCACGCGCAGCGCTACGCTACCTGGCAGGCTGCCAAGTTTCATAGCTAGAGCGGCATGCGAGCCTCTGCAATTCCGGGGCCGTGAAACTACACAAGTACCGCGTCTATTCTCGTATGAAAATGAGGTCGCGGCTAATTAGCATAAGCTGTGCCCTCATTTGCATACGCCCCACCCCCTATTTCCCCAACACAGAAGTTGGGAGGTATGTTATACAGGGATTATTGTCACATTAGTTATACTGTAGTCTAAAGTGTATACTGTATTATCTACTATCCTAATGGGGCATACACACAGGGGGCGGGATGTACTAAAGGGAAAATGTGGTAAAACGGGGGTTTTACCGCATTTCCCTATGTACCATTACCCGTCCGCCCCGTCTCCGCCTGGCAGGGTATCGCCACCTCTGGGTGGCGATACCCTATAGATGCCTATGGGCTTCTATCGCCGCCCACCGTCCTTGCGACCTCCCCCCCCCTCCCGTCCTCCATCGATCTCCTCCTCCCCCAGCAGGTGTCACAGCCGGGAGGACATCCGGCTGTAGGGAGGAGGAGGAGAGGCAGGTCTCCACTTGCTGCGTCCTCTATCTTCTTCGGAGCAACTTCAGGAGAATCCTCCGGCTGGGTGTGCTCCCAGGTAATTTACCCCCTCAGCACCTTCTTCCTTGAGGTTCTAGTCTTCACCCTCTCGGCTCCTCCACAGGCAGGCACTATGTAGGACACCTCGGCAGCACACATCATTCTGTTCTCTCCGGGTTTGGGGCTCCTCCTGTGGTTGGCAGCTAGTGGGGGCAGCGCGGTTCCCTTCCCTCTGGCAGGTGGCAGCAGTAGGGGACTTGGAGGAGCCTGGATCTCCTGGCGCCATTCCTGGTCTCACAGCCGCGCAGCCTCCGCTCCTTACAGGTCAGCAGCTCACAGCACTGCACAGGCCCTTGTCCTCTCCAGGGATCACCCTTCCCGGTGCCGGCTCTCTCTGTTATGGGTTATGCATCGCTGCAGGACCGCCTCTGATCCCCCTGCCCTACCTCTCTATAGTCCCTCTCACTGGCTCACCCGCCATATCCTGTACTGGATGTATCATATATTTTTATATTTCTTTATACTCAAAGGCTATATATCCCCCTTCCCACACAGATTTAAGTTGCGACTATTTGACACAGTGGCTGCCTTGATAAAGGTACCAGCGGGGACCGAAACGTCAGAAGATCTCTCTTGCAGAAAATAAACTTTGGATTACCTCCTGGTTGTACCTCCATTGAACTACAGACTGGTGAGTGCTGTTTATTCCCCCAGTGGGGGTTCTTTCTGGTATCTATCTATCTATCTATCTAAGGAATTATCCAAGCAGGCAGCGGCACTCCGTGGGCTTAACAATGTGTTTATTGGAGGTGACCGACGTTTCGGGGACTGGATACCCCTTTGTCAAGGTGTACAACGCGTGCGGGTGACACAGCAAACATTTAGATACATACAGCATGTGCATACTCACCATTCCCGTACGTGGAGCGTCCCGGTTGCGTCCAGTGCGGCTTCCGGTGCGGGCGGATGTCAGTGGGCGGAGCCTCACTGCATCATCACGCTCCCCTCTGTTGTAGATGGGTTGCTATGGTGACCCCACCGTATCGCCCACTTCTGTATGACAACCTCCGCTCCAGGATCCGGGTTTGGCTTCTGCCTATAACAACACATAAATGGCACATAAATAACCTACATTAAAACAGTAAAACAATGTTAAAAAATGGTGCAAGTTTGAAGTGTAAATTTCAGATGCCACGGGACTACTGCCCGAGCAATGTTTAAGAAGTGATGTGAAGAAGATGTCACCGCATCTAGCGTGACAATTGTATGGTGTTAACACAGGGATCCGGACGGGTGTGTTACATATGGATCTCTGTATACAATAATAACATGGTCAAACTGATCGCTAATGATCATGTTTGTAAATCGGAGATGTCAGGCTCTAACACATGGGGGAGATGTGCTGTGGGATCTCTATGAATGTGAGAATTACAGGGGTGTGTTGTACCATAAATATCGGCTCCACAAGTGATATATATGCTTCATGTTGTCTTTGAGAACAGAACAGCAGTATAGCGTGTATATATATACTATGTATACATCGGGGGAAATGTACCAAAATGGATTCGTAAAAAATAGGTGTATTCGTAGGCAGAAATACGCCTATTTTTTACACATTTGTATTTTTGGGATTTACACACACTTCTTTGTATGTCAAACAGACAGATCGCAATACTATACTTAGACACAACAGCTCGCACCCACGCAACACGGTGGAGAGTCTCCCATACTCAGTTTTTGAGAGTATGCAGGATCACTGATACCGACTCTGAAACCCATCACCAACTGGACATCATGCAGCAGAAGTTCGAGGACAGAGGCTACCCCAGACAGGGCCTACTTAAAGCCAAGGCCAGGGCTCTGGCGTGTGAGCGCACCACTCTATCACAGGTGCAACACCTAAAGTCATAAAGCCATGTATTCCATGGGTTAATGACTTTAGCTCTGCCAGCCGAGAAACCACCAGCAGAGTAAAAAACTGGTGGGAAATTGTGCGTTCGGATCCCGAGCTACCGGTGTTCAAAGACACCAAGCTGATGCCGAGCTACAAGCGCGGCCCAAACTTGAAGGACCTATTGGTCAAGACCGAGATTACAAATTTTGACACCCCTTCTAGACAAATCAGACCCACCAGAATGGGCTGTTACCGGTGCCTAGGCTGCACAACATGCAGCTTCATGACAGCTTGCACCGAAGTTGCACATCTCTATACGGGTAAAATTTTTTTAAATCAGATGGCCCCTCACGTGCACGACTAAATTTGTTATCTACATCATTTATTGTCCATGTGGAATACATTACATCGGCAAGACCGATTGTGCCATACGGGCAGCCCTTCATTCTGGCTCAGGGGAGCAACCAGTGACCAGGCATTTCGCCAAGGCCAAACATAACATGGCAATGATCAAATATAAGATCATAGACCACGTGCCGGCACACATACGGGGTGGCAACCGTTCCAAACAGCTTCTGCAGCTTGAGTCCAAGTGGATTTACAAAATGGACACACTACACCCTAAAGGCCTTAATGACACACTTGGCCTACATAATTTTTTGTAACCATTTTGGTCCACTAACACACAATCATGTCTTCCTTCTTCCTTTTCTCTCCCCCTTGTTAAAGGTACTTGTCATCCCACTGTGTGACACCAGTCCCCCAGCCTTATCGGTGTCCAGGTGACACACCAGGATAACATATAATATACAAGATGCTGGCATTCTGTTGTTGCAATTTCTGGCTTCTGGTGCTATGCGCATACAGTGATGCTGGCTGCATCACCCCACACAGGGCTGTTTTTGCTTATTATAGATACCCAGCAGGGACTCAGTATTTCTCCCTGCATTTAAACCACTCACGCCATAGGGTTTGCACCTCACCCAGCATATGCACTTTGACTTTTGCCCAGTACGGCTCCAATTCGGGGCCGCACGCAGTTATCTTTTTATACGTATACCCTTTTTAAATGTTCGTTTTTTATTATATATGTCTTCTCATTTTTAGCCACTAGATGTCACTATGTAGTCATAATATGGTCATGTCCACTTGTTTTTTTGCATTTTTTATTCACTTGCATCCTCTGAAGTTTTGTGTATGTATGGATGCCTTTGTTGCTTTATGACTTCTGTAGCACGATACTTGTATTCATGCTACTGTGAGCTGCAATCTCTTTCCCAGCCCACCCACGTCACCGCGGGATGACGACCGTGATGACGCTCGGTCAGCTGGACGCCGCCGAACGTGTTGACGTCACTGCTGTGCGCAGGACTCCGGAAACCGGCCCGTGGATGCTCGTGGGGGACGGCTACAGGGAGGGGGTAAGTTAGCGCCTATTTGTTAACATGTCTTATAAATACCCATGCACTTGCACTTTATTCTGTACTTCACCCTGTCTGCATTTTGTCCTGACGACGGGGGTCCGGCCCCCGAAACGTTGACGCCTGTAAGACCACTTATGGAATAAACACGGCCTTTTGATTTCACCAGCATTTGTGAGTCCTCGAGTGCCCATTCATTTCGTCATTGTATTCTGTGGGCAGTTCATTGTGGCTGCCCTCTGCAAGCTGGCACCGGGGCAAGCTACACATCTCAGCTCACTTCAGTCCAGAGTGACGGCCCTTCCGGATTTCTATATATATATATATATATATATATATATATATAGAACAAAGAGTGGGGTACCCTTTCAATGCGCTAGATAAAGTAGATTGGGCAGCATTCTGTCAGTCCCCCCTGTTAGCGGGGGAAGTGGGGAATAGAAGAAAAAAGATAGAAGACAGAGCGCGCCACTATTTTATGGAGATCCACCACCAGAAGGATCAAGAAAATATATCGACAGGTCACTGTACAACAGTATTTAATACAATTAATTTAAAAACAAAGTAAAAACATTTTTGCTTGTATGCAGTCAGTTGGTCGAATCGATATAATCAGGAAAAAACTACCAAGGCGTTTCGTCAAAAAAAATGACTTCCTCAGGGGTAACTTTCTAGGTGGTGGAGAAAGGCCATATTACTAATTTAGTATATACACAATTAAGTAGTTACTTTTTCAATACTGAGAATGTACATACCCTTAGGTAAATGGATAGTGAATGTAAGTTTTCACTCCGGATAGCGGTCTTACTGACAAACTGTACAAAAGTGTGCAAATGGATCCCTTGGAGATCTTAATGCTGGTATCCAGCTGCAACTATAGCATAATAATAGAGTATACAAAGAAAATAAAATACTGTACTCTATAGCGCCTTCGGATCCGGGAGCAGCCTGAGTTTTTGACTCATCCACTGATACCACAATATTTTCTGCTCAAACTACATAATATTAATAATTAGCCACCATATATAACCAGGAGGAATAACTTTAAGTGGGGGCAGGACGGAGTCTGTGTACAGACCAATTGTTCTAAATATACAGTTTATTCATTGGCACAAAACAGCAAAATAGGTTAAAATTAAAAAAGTGCATTAAGAAAAAAGTGAATAGAAATTGGAGCTGTGTGTCCGTGTCGCTGTACACTTATACAGTGCCCGTGTCAGCAGATTTCCACATACACAATTTTCTTTAATAACTCATGTCGACCTATTCCTGTGTTGACCTTTTTCATGCAGCCTTTTGGATTGTGTCGACCGTTTTCAGCGTCAATTTAAACCAGGTCGATCTTTTTCATATGTAGACCTTTTCACTGCCGACCAAAAGATCTAATTACTGTCGACTTAATGACCCTCACCCCTGGTCACAGCGTCTATAAACTGTTATGTAGGACAGGAGACAAGTTCCGAAAACTAAAATATCATAAATTCCCAAACGTTGGGCAAAAGAAGCAGCCTCTGTGTTTTCCTTCACATGTAGTCATACAGATAGAGTCGGACAACAGGAATAATAGGCGCTACATGATAATGTATTTATAGCATTCCTCCCAACTGTCCTGATTACAGTGGTATGGTCCCGCTATTTGGAGCCTGCCCTGATGTCCCTTGAGGGGAGGTGATCATGGCTGCTCTGCTTTGTGGAGCAGCCGGTGATTGCTGGATAGGTGCCGTGCGCAGCAAGGAGAGACGGGGCTGGGTACGCTGGCAAAGAGGATGGAAAACCCGGGGCCTCGATGCCCGGTCCCGCCCCCGTTGCACATAGCCCCGCCCCTTTCCAGGGCCAGCTGCATGCAGGTCCCACTGATCTATTGGTAAAAGTTGGAAGGCATGTTCGATGTTCTGTGTATACAATACATTCCTTTTTCTTTTTTAATAGTAGGATCGGCAGCAATTAGCTGTATGCTCTGGCCTTCGTCTGCGGATCTTCGCCTCCAGTGAAGTGTATGGCCTTTGTCAAACATACATAAAAAAAAAAAAAAAAAAATGATACCCGATCTATTGTCTGCGGGCAGACGTTATTCTAGTCTGGCTCTAAACACAGATATTTCTCCATTCCCTGGAGAGAAAGAGAGAAATTGGCCTCACACCCCTTGCTGAAACAGGTAAGGATCATATGGTCGACCTAAAGATTGTCGACAGTCATTAGGTCAACATACTGCAAGGTCGACATGGGTCAAGGTCAACAGGTCATTTGGTCCAAAAAAGCATTAGGTCAAAATGGTCTAGCTCAACATGGGGTTTTGTACCTTTTTTTTTACCCGAATGCTGACACAGTCAACATGGACACAGGATTCAGTGCACCGCATCGCCTCGCATGTCTGGCTGTGCTTGGCACTCTATGTTATTCTCCCACCACACCCTAGTGCAGGCGTTCCCAACCACGGTCCTCAAGGCACACCAACAGTACAGGTTTTAATGATATCCAGGCTTGAGCACAGGTGACTTAATTAGTACCTGTGATTTGGATTAATCCATCTGTGCTGAAGCCTGGATATCACTAAAACCTGCACTGTTGGTGGATGGTAGGGCATGAAATTCCGCCTGTCGGCACATGTCGGCTCAAAAACCCCCCCAAAAATCCAGTGAAAAACCCAGTCGACCTAGACCATGTTGACCTAATGACCTGTCGACCTAGACCCATGTCGACTTTGCAGTATGTCGACCTGATGACTGTCGACCATCTGATATCGCTGATACAGGTTAATAAATAGAGGCTATCAATCCGAACGGCCTGTAATTGGTATAGCTATCTCACCCCTGCATTACTATATTAAGTATAAATTGGTAATGGGGGAGGCGCACCCAGGAATATGTATTAGACTTGGAAGCAAAGAAAGATAAAGTATTCCTACAAGGGGCAATCTAGGTTAGCATATATTAATGTTCTGATTAATGTTATAGGTACATTAATAAAGTGACCCAAGAAACAGAGAATTGGCTAAAACATGATGTTTATTGAATCATTTATTAAGGACAGCGAAATATTAAAAACATAAGTGAAAAGTGATAAATGTGAAATAAAGTGCATTAGAAAAAAAATTAAAATAAGTCTGTTACGTGTGTGTTATCGGTCATAGCATGTGTGTCTGTAATACTGTTATTAATCTCCACGCAAATATCAATTATTGCTCTAATTAGGCAGTCTTGTAAATTCATCAACAAAGGGACATGTGCACGTTTCAAGATGACGGGTGCAGCAAAATTGTTAGGAATAAAGGTGCGTACACACGGGGCAATATGATCGCTGGCAATATATTGCTAGCAATCATATCAGCAATCATATTGCCCAGTGTCCCGTTTTGTGAAAACGGGAGCGCGCACCCGGCGATTTATCGCTGGTGCACACTCCAATCACTGGCAATATGGTCGCTCAGCAACCATATTCCCAGCTATTTCAGCCCCTATCGCCCCCGTGTGTACACAGCATAATCGCCCCCGGATGACGTCAGCGAACCGGGACCAGGGCGGTCTTTTCGTATGGGCTTAATGGGCACTTGCTCTGGGGCCCCAGGTGTATAAGGGCCATACTCTGATAGCTGAGGATCCCCCAGGGGTGCCGACTCTCCCGGAATGTCCGTGAGACTCCCGGAATCCTGGGACGTCTCACGGACTCCCGGAAGAGGGTCCCTTTCCCCCGCAACTGCCCCCTCGCTTGCGCTGTATTAACTGCGCATGCGCTATATGCCGCCGGCGCCGACGCGATAACGCTGCATCGGCAACTGAGGAGAGAGAGGAAGAAGTTGAACAGCGCAGGTGTACGCCGGGTCGGCGGGGTAAGTGTATTCACTGTCCCCGCGACTACTGCCTTCCTTGCTCGGCCTCTCTCCCCTGACTACTGACTCTCCTCTCAGGCAGAGGCGGCTGGGCAGGGGGGCAGTGTACCGCATGTCACTATCCTGGGGCTGGCTTATCTTATTGTGCATATTGCGCCCAGGAGACAGAGGATCCTGTGATTGCTGCGCTTTTTGGACCCCCGCAGCTATAACGGTACAAGGGGAGAGCCAGAGTGCGGTGCAAGGAAAAGGGGTGAATAGCCTTGCTTTTACAAGTAACTTAGAATAGATATAGATAGTTATTTTTAAATCCTGGCTGCACTGGGGGTGTGTGTGTGTGTGTGGGGGGGGTTCTTCTTTGTGCTCCCACCTGCGCTGAAATTTGCTAGCCAGCCCATGCCTCTGCCTGATCTCCTAGCACTAGACTGTCCCCATAGGCGTGCGCACGGGGGGTGCCGGGGGTGCACAGGCACCTCCTAATGCCCGTCGGCACCCCCCACGCGATTGCACGCAAAATGTTTCCAATGCAGCAGTTTCACTTGCCAGTCACTCACAGCCGCTGCCCGCAGCCGTTCTCCAGCCTGGAAGCGCTGGCCGGGACGTGGGCTGTGCGGCTGTGCAGCTCAGTGAGCTCCGTGAGCTCCATTCACATTACCACCCGGCCCCGCCTCTAATAACGTCACACACAGACGTGGTGACGTCGTCCTGGCCGCGCTTCCTGCGTCTGCCTGGCCGCGCTCCTGCCGTCGTCCTGCCCACGCTCCCGCCGTCCTCCTGCTGCCTGAGAGACAGAGCAAGCCCAGCAGCAGCACGCGCCCTGGGCTGGCAGGCAGCAGAGGCACTGCACTGAATGATTGATGATCCCACGAGTAGGAGACAGCCAGCGTGAGTGACCTGGCTGCCTGTAGTGTTCCTCCTAGGAGGAAGCAAGGTTTTTATTCATAAGTGAAATATTAACAATTAACCCCCTGGGTTTTTGGTTTTGCTGGGGCAGGACAAACCTGGGCAGGTTTGTCCTGCCCCAGCAAAACACATCACAGATATTAGGAAGCTATTGTGGAACTACACGCCCCAGCATGCCCTCCCACAGTTTTAGCAATGCATTATATAAAATCTGTGGCAGGGCATGCTGGGACTCCCAGCATGCCCTGCCACAGATTTTATATAATGCATTGCTAAAACTGTGGGAGGGCATGCTGGGGCGTGTAGTTCCACAATAGCTGGAGGTCCATGAGTTTGATACCACTGATGTACAGTGTACACACTAGGCGATATTGGTCACAATATCGCTCAGAAAGCCCTTTCTGAGCGATATTGTGACCAATTTGGCCTAGTGTGTATGGGGCTTAAATAATACATTTCTTTCAAGCAGTCCATGAAAAACACCTTTCAGGCAAGCCTATCGTATTTAAGTTCCATACGCATAACCCTCTGAGGCACTTATGTATCATATAGCTTCCCCTCGGGACATACAAGCTATGCTATTACTGGTGCCTGTCCTTGTTTTTACCTCCTATGTCCTTATAGATTGTAAGCTTGCAGCAGGGCCCTCCTACCTCCAAGTCTGTCTGTTGTTATCCAGTTTGTTCACTGTCTACAATTGTAAAGCGCAACGGAATTTGCTGCGCTATATAAGACACTAACGGAATCTGCTGCGCTATATAAGACGCTGTAACGGAATCTGCTGCGCTATATAAGACGCTGTAACGGAATCTGTTGCGCTATATAAGACACTGTAACGTGGATATATTTGATCATTGCCATGTTATGTTTGGCCTTGGCGAAATGCCTGGTCACTGGTTGCTCCCCTGAGCCAGAATGAAGGGCTGCCCGTATGGCACAATCGGTCTTGCCGATGTAATGTATTCCACATGGACAATAAATGATGTAGATAACAAATTTAGTCGTGCACGTGAGGGGCCATCTGATTTAAAAAAAATTTACCCGTATAGAGATGTGCAACTTCGGTGCAAGCTGTCATGAAGCTGCATGTTGTGCAGCCTAGGCACCGGTAACAGCCCATTCTGGTGGGTCTGATTTGTCTAGAAGGGGTGTCAAAATTTGTAATCTCGGTCTTGACCAATAGGTCCTTCAAGTTTGGGCCGCGCTTGTAGCTCGGCATCAGCTTGGTGTCTTTGAACACCGGTAGCTCGGGATCCGAACGCACAATTTCCCACCAGTTTTTTACTCTGCTGGTGGTTTCTCGGCTGGCAGAGCTAAAGTCATTAACCCATGGAATACATGGCTTTATGACTTTAGGTGCTGCACCTGTGATAAGAGTGGTGCGCTCACACGCCAGAGCCCTGGCCTTGGCTTTAAGTAGGCCCTGTCTGGGGTAGCCTCTGTCATCGAACTTCTGCTGCAT
Source organism: Crinia signifera (assembly GCF_055691185.1). NCBI lineage: Eukaryota > Metazoa > Chordata > Amphibia > Anura > Myobatrachidae > Crinia > Crinia signifera. Next base: position 91,605 of record NW_028142054.1, read on the forward strand.
GATGTCCAGTTGGTGATGGGTTTCAGAGTCGGTATCAGTGATCCTGCATACTCTCAAAAACTGAGTATGGGAGACTCTCCACCGTGTTGCGTGGGTGCGAGCTGTTGTGTCTAAGTATAGTATTGCGATCTGTCGGTTTGACATACAAAGAAGTGTGTGTAAATCCCAAAAATACAAATGTGTAAAAAATAGGCGTATTTCTGCCTACGAATACACCTATTTTTTACTAATCCATTTTGGTACATAGTATATATATATATACACGCTATACTGCTGTTCTGTTCTCAAAGACAACATGAAGCATATATATCACTTGTGGAGCCGATATTTATGGTACAACACGCCCCTGTAATTCTCACATTCATAGAGATCCCACAGCACATCTCCCCCATGTGTTAGAGCCTGACATCTCCGATTTACAAACATGATCATTAGCGATCAGTTTGACCATGTTATTATTGTATACAGAGATCCATATGTAACACACCCGTCCGGATCCCTGTGTTAACACCATACAATTGTCACGCTAGATGCGGTGACATCTTCTTCACATCACTTCTTAAACATTGCTCGGGCAGTAGTCCCGTGGCATCTGAAATTTACACTTCAAACTTGCACCATTTTTTAACATTGTTTTACTGTTTTAATGTAGGTTATTTATGTGCCATTTATGTGTTGTTATAGGCAGAAGCCAAACCCGGATCCTGGAGCGGAGGTTGTCATACAGAAGTGGGCGATACGGTGGGGTCACCATAGCAACCCATCTACAACAGAGGGGAGCGTGATGATGCAGTGAGGCTCCGCCCACTGACATCCGCCCGCACCGGAAGCCGCACTGGACGCAACCGGGACGCTCCACGTACGGGAATGGTGAGTATGCACATGCTGTATGTATTTAAATGTTTGCTGTGTCACCCGCACGCGTTGTACACCTTGACAAAGGGGTATCCAGTCCCCGAAACGTCGGTCACCTCCAATAAACACATTGTTAAGCCCACGGAGTGCCGCTGCCTGCTTGGATAATTCCTTAGATAGATAGATAGATAGATACCAGAAAGAACCCCCACTGGGGGAATAAACAGCACTCACCAGTCTGTAGTTCAATGGAGGTACAACCAGGAGGTAATCCAAAGTTTATTTTCTGCAAGAGAGATCTTCTGACGTTTCGGTCCCCGCTGGTACCTTTATCAAGGCAGCCACTGTGTCAAATAGTCGCAACTTAAATCTGTGTGGGAAGGGGGATATATAGCCTTTGAGTATAAAGAAATATAAAAATATATGATACAGCCAGTACAGGATATGGCGGGTGAGCCAGTGACAGGGACTATAGAGAGGTAGGGCAGGGGGATCAGAGGCGGTCCTGCAGCGATGCATAACCCACAACAGAGAGAGCCGGCACCGGGAAGGGTGATCCCTGGAGAGGACAAGGGCCTGTGCAGTGCTGTGAGCTGCTGACCTGTAAGGAGCGGAGGCTGCGCAGCTGTGAGACCAGGAATGGCGCCAGGAGAGCCAGGCTCCTCCAAGTCCCCTACTGCTGCCACCTGCCAGAGGGAAGGGAACCGCGCTGCCCCCACTAGCTGCCAACCACAGGAGGAGCCCCAAACCCGGAGAGAACAGAATGATGTGTGCTGCCGAGGTGTCCTACATAGTGCCTGCCTGTGGAGGAGCCGAGAGGGTGAAGACTAGAACCTCAAGGAAGAAGGTGCTGAGGGGGTAAATTACCTGGGAGCACACCCAGCCGGAGGATTCTCCTGAAGTTGCTCCGAAGAAGATAGAGGACGCAGCAAGTGGAGACCAAGGTGCGCAGGCACCGTGGAGGACACCCGCTCTCGAGGAACCAGGACTGGAGGACATGCAAAGGACCCCTAGCTGGAGACCTGTAGAAGCCCCCTCAGTGGTGCGGAGCTGCCCCTAGAGATGCCTGCCCGAAAGTAAGTTAAGAACACGATGTAACATCAAGGACAGGAGCTGCTCAGAGGACAGGTGACAGCCCAGCGGAGGAGAGGATAGAGGAGGATCCCCAGCCTGATAGGAGTCGGGGGTGGAAGCAGAGGCCGACCCAGAACAGCACAACAGGCGGAGCAGAGGACGACCCAGCACCTCCTGCTGCAGGAGCCGAGGACACGGGACACAAGGCAGACGTCAGGCTCATGGCAGATGCTGTGCGGCTGTGGTACAGGTATATGTGCGCTGTTGTGTGTTTATGCTGGGCGTTATGGGTAATAGAGGAGGTTTCTTTTTTAGGATGTCGGTATGTGGTAGACTCGCTATGTATAAGATGTGTAGTATGCTAGGGTTTGTGGTTATAGTGGATGTATTTGTGTATGCAGGGCACCATTTGCGGATGTACTAAAAGGATGATCACAAAAAGGGATGATCGGGATGATTGCCTGCAGTTCCTATTCGCACCACTAGATGTCACAATTTTTTTTACTTCAACTGAGAATTTGTATGTTGGACACTGGTTGTGTATCCTGGACAGTCGGTAGAATAGGTAATCAGCGCTCAGTATCATTCTGTGGAGTTTTCGTAGCTTCTTAAAAGAAGCTGTAAGCGCTGCACAGGGAGGCCAGGCAGCGTCTCCCCTGTGCACAGTGAGCTGACAGGACGCGCTTCTGTCAGCTCCTGCTGTGCTAGCAGTGTGAGGATTCACTAATGAGAATCCTCACACTGTGCCTACCTAGCTAGTGTAAAAGTTAATAAAATAATAAAAACCCTAACTAACTCTACTCCTTCGGCTGCTCCGGCAGCCCTTTAGAATAGCACCCACTCCAGTGGGCACCTAACACGAACTGAGGAGTCTGGGATGCAGTAGGGGAGGAGCCTACCCTCCAAAAGCTTTAGGATAGGTGCCTGGCTCCTGCGGACCCTCCTACATCCCAATGTGAAGCTGTGTCACCAGGACCATTGAAAGAGAAAAGTATGTGCTGCACATACTTTTTGTACTTGCTTTTCATCGCATTGTATGCACAACGCATGTACAAGGATGAATGCGATGCGTGCTATTTAAGCTCAAAATGCACGCCCGCATCGAGACGTGTATGGGCACCTTAAGTCAGAGAGAACCTGAGAATTCTGACTGGGAAGTGCAATTAACAGGTCAGATGTGGACTGCTGCTTTGAAGTTGGATATCTCCATTTCCCCAGGGCCGATTTTAAAAATTCTGGTATCCCTGGAAAAAGGGGATCCCAGGGTTGCCTACTTTTTAAAAATCATTTCAGGGAGAAATAGAAAATCCAAGGGGCGGTCCTTGCATCACTAGGGGGTGGGCCTTGCATCGCTAGGGGGCGGGCCTTGCATCGCCTGGGGTCCCTACAGTATTTTGATAAGCATGCATCAAATTGGTAGTGGGGGCAGTGCTGGGAGAACAGGCAGAGGGCAAGGAATAAATAGTGTAGTGGGGACAGTGCTGGGAGACCAGTCAGAGGGGAGGGTAAGGAATGAGTAGTGGGGACAGTCATAGGCGTGCGCAGCCCATTTTATTAGTAGGTGCACAATTGGAGGGGCATTTCTATCACCGCCCACTGGGCGTGTCTATCACCGCCCACTGGGCGTGTCTATCACCGCCCACTGGGCATCAATGCAAACTATATTAAATACAGTGTTGGCAGGAACTCACACAGATGATTTATTTGTATATAACAAAGCAGTAATATCACAGGTGTCACAGATGACTTTACCACATTTTGACCATTTGTTTCTGTAAAATACTGTAAAAATATTTTCAAAATTGTGACCTTTCCTTCTATGTTTCTATCTACAATAATCACTTAGAAACCTGCAGTACTTAATAGTTAATCAAGCGCATAAATAACACTGTCAAGTATAACGGGGCAGATGTATTAAGCCTGGTGTGGAGGTAAAGTGGATATAAAGGGGAAGGTGATAACGAACCAGCCAATCAGCTGTGTTTGAAATGACAGTTGGGAGTTGATTGGCTTGAGCGTTATCACCTTCCACTTTATCTCCAGTTTCTTTCTTCAACAGGCTTAATACATCTGCCCCACTGTGAATAATACGAATCAGTTATGACACATACTGTACAATTCCAGGATGTTTATTTCAGGCATCGAACAAGGAGGGGGAATCTCCATTCCTCATAGTGGTATCCTTGATCAGTGCCTTCTGCACTGGTGAATAATTTGTTTAGCTTCTGAACACTGGCTGGAAAGAACATGAAAATGAATTAATTATAATATCTTTAAAAAGAAAAAAAAATTCTACAATTTAAGTGATGAACAAATCACTATTGGAATGAGAGTTGCTTCCATTTCCTTGTCATTGTCCTCATTATTGTTAGTAATGTACCAAAAAATTCAGTTGTGTCAGTCAGTCTAAGCAACCAATAAATACATCCCATATTAAAACAAATACAGAGGAGGTTGTGGGTCTGCTGTATTCTGTCTCTCAACTGACCCTTCTCAGTCAGTGAGAGCTTACAAGATAGGGCTAGGTAGAGGCAATTGGACCTGGATGAATTTGGAATGGAAGTGGGAGAGGTCATATACATAAGCAGGAAGCATAGTTAGCAAGGGAAACTAAAGTAGTTGGATTTGGATACATTGGGATCTCTCTGCATGCAATATTAGCAGACAAATGCCCTTATTCAGATCTGATTACTGTACAAATTTGTTCTCAAAATGGGCAAAACCATGTGCACTGCAGGTGGGGCAGATGTAACATGTATAGAGAGAGATAAATTTGGGTGTGGTGTTTTGAAACTAAAATATAAATTGCAGTGTAAAAGTAATGCAGCCAGTATTTAGCCTGCACAGAAAAAAAAATAACTCAAACAAAATCCAACTCTATACATGTTACATCTGCCCCACCTGCAGTGCATATGGTTTTGCCCGTTTTGTACTGCGATCAGATCTAAATAACGGCCAAAATCTCAATGCAATATGCAAATATACCAACAGAATGTATTAAAGAACACTCACAGGGACTGGGGTATCAGAAACATTATAAATAAACCACAACTCACTGGAGAGGGAAGTTTGCAGAGCATACAGTAAGTCTTCAGACTGGTCAGATCCTTCATCCATGTCTCATCCACACAGGTGTAGAAAATATTGTCCGAGGTACACAATTTCAGCACCTTAATTCCTTTCATTATTTTTCTTAAGCTGCTCCATGGAACAATCCTTTCATCGCATAAAAAACAAACATAATTTAATAGTCCATTGCTTCCCTTGACATAAATTAAAACAGTAATGCTCATTTACAAACCACAAAAGTGCAAGACTGCAGGACAAATGAACCTCTGACACTGACAACCTTCCCCCCAATTTTACAGGTTAAATGACTCGTTGGCTGCACAAGTTCAGTCCTTTCTCTGCGCTGTACTCTTCTGGCATAGGTGTATGCAGCAATGCTCGTTACATTATGTTAGTAGAACAAGTCAGGTTACGAATCTACCATTAACTTAAGTCAATGTTTAAATCAATTAAGTCAATAATGTTTAAGTCAATAATTATACCCAACCACACAAATATGCCCCACACAATATTCTCCATTTTACTTACGCATAACATTGCAGCCAGCTCATTCTGTCTTCATCTCAATCAACTTTTGGAACTTTGTTGAAGGTAAACTGAACGTAAACGGAACTTCAACTGAACGTCAACTGAACATGAAGCAATGCTGAGGTCTGCAACATAGACCTTTGCTGATTTTTAACATACAAACTTGATTGAAGTTTAATTGATAGCTAAATTATTGTGATTCTTTTAACTTTTTCTTCAAGTTCCTTTGTCTAAAGAACAAGACGCCGCTCACCAGCTGTCAAGGCTTTGAATTCCTCAATCACGTCATTGTATTTTACGGATAAAGCCAATTCTTGCTCAATGTACAACAACAGGAGTGAATCAAGGCGCTGCTTTTTTTCCAGTGCTGCTCCCCCTGCATGAGCACTCTGCCGGCTGTTCTGATGGAGGCAGTCACTGACTGGGACGCCATGCCCCTGCGTAGAAGAAGCGGCTGGTAAGTGCACATGTGCAGAACACCCCCTGAGCATTGAGCAACCTGTGGGTGAGGACTGGAGCTCAGTCTGTATGTTGGTCATGTATGTGACTCCCACAGGGCTGCTGCATGGTGCTCCTGGGGATATCTATGTGTATGGGCATACCAGTGTATCCTCAGCAGCGCTACTCTATGGCTCAGGTTGTAATATCTCAGCCCCAGTGCTGTCTGCATTATTATACACTGTAAATTATCTATCTGCTTTCCCAAAGTGTGACACAGGTGTATATAGACCAGATTATAATCTATGGGAAGCCTCTGTGTGTATACCATATGTTCTCTCTCTGCTGCAGTAGCTATGCGCGCTTTGCTATGTTCTATGATAATAAACACATGTGAGTGTAATGGTAAATATGTGCCCGGCATGCCAATGTGGTGAGATACAGGTGAGCCAAACCGTACAGGCTAGCAAACTGCACGTAGCCATTAGTGCAGATGTAGGATAACTGGGCATACTCTATATAGGCTGGGATCACTGCTGCGTTCAGGTGACACCAAGTACATGTCACCCGCCGGGATTGCTTGCTGGATGGTTATACAGGGATTATTGTCACATTAGTTATACTGTAGTCTAAAGTGTATACTGTATTATCTACCATCCTAATGGGGCATACACACAGGGGGCGGGATGTACTAAAGGGAAAATGTGATAAAACGGGGGTTTTACCGCATTTTCCTTTGTACCATTACCCGTCCGCCCCATCTCCGCCTGGCAGGGTATCTCCACCTCTGGGTGGCGATACCCTATAGATGCCTATGGGCTTCTATCGCCGCCCGCCGTCCTTGCGACCCATCCTCCATCGATCAACTCCTCCCTCAGCAGGTGTCACAGCCGGGAGGACATCCGGCTGTAGGGAGGAGGAGGAGAGGCAGGGGGACACTGACAGCCGCCAGGATGTGACGGAGACCCCCGCACACCACATTACAGGTATCGCGGGGGTCTCCGTCACCGCAACCCGATGCTAGCCGCATATGTTAGTACATATGCGGTAGCATCGCGGCGGCTGGCGATTTACATTAATACATCCCGCCCAGGGGGATATGAGGCTTATTTCTAAGTGATCTGACTAGATCGCTTAGAAATGAAAAAAGGATCACTCCACGTGTATACCCTCTGGTGATGACGATTGCGCGGTCCCGCGCGTCGCTGTTGCTTGACTAGATTTACACTGCATCCAGTTATAAATCTAGTCATTGCCAATGTTCTCACACCAGAGAACACTGGCCGTGACAGATTGTTCAGTACACAATGCTGAGCCATCTGTGCTTAACTGCAAACTTAGCACAGAGGCTCACTTGCACTGTGTGTGCACAGCTTTAGGGATGGACGTCTTTGCAATTGATGACAATAGTGCAACTGCCCATTGATTGTGGCACACTATGCAATGGATGACCATCAATGTTTTTACCTATTGATGGTGATCCATTTTCTTTGACTGATTGGATTGTGGGCCAATCAAAACATGTAGGCGGTGCTTCATGAGTGTTGGGGCAGAGCTATGCTGGTGGTAAGGGTTGCTGGTCTTACTGTACTGCATATTAAAATAATAATAATAAAAAATATATATATAATTTATGTAAGGTGCTAAACAACATATAATGGTGATTCAATTGTTTTGTGCACCCGTAGCTCTTGCCTAATGTAGTGGGAGCTAAAGAATTGTTCGCAGCACTTGCCCTGGTCTTGTTGGCTGCATTTTTGCGCCCTAAATAAACTAGATGCAGCTTATTGCCCTACTGTGCGCGAAGGGTGCGAGGAGAAATCCAGGTGACGTGCAGCCTGGGAGTCGGGTCACCAAACAATTGACTTTGATTTTAAAGCTCGTTTGTCACTGAGCGCCCTTTAGCTGTTTTGAAACTACACATCCCAGCATGCCTTGCCATAGTTTTAGTATTCCCTAATAGCAGAACTGTGGCAAGGCATGATGGGACTTGCAGTTTCACAACAGCTGGCGGGCCATAGTTTGGACATGATTGGTGTATTGGGTTCGTTAGCTGTTCACTAGCCTTTTGCACAAACCACTTTGGCACATATGGAGATGTAATCTCTTTATTAGTCTTTTTATTAGTCTTGCACTCTACTATTACATATAATGCATGCCTTGACACCGTTTCACCGTTCGTGACACCCAAAATGTCGTTAAAATATTTGTTCCAACCAGATTGTTGCTCGGAAAATGTCCAAACTTTTTTTATTTCTTTACATTTTTGAAATACACAAAAAAGGGATTTTTGTAAGAACTTACCGTTCGAATCCCTTTCTCTGATATGGTCCTGGTGACACAGCTCAACACTGGGATGTAGGAGGGTCCGAAGGAGCCAGGCACCTATCCTAAATCTTTTAGAGGGTAGGCTCCTCCCCTACTGCATCCCG